>NC_056732.1:547380969-547467358 GCF_019279795.1 Protopterus annectens | reverse complement strand
TTGCCCTTTGAAAAAGATGTTATTTCAGATATAAAGTTCAACCTCTTTCCTCAGATCAGAATGACATGCAGTAAATTGTTGCAGGTAGTATGCAACATGATAATAAGCATGAAGAATATCTCAGTTTATATAACTGCTTTTGTTAGATGAATGTCTTTGTTTAATAAATTAATATGTGGGCTAGTATTAACTACATCCTCTGCTTTGATTTTATTTAATGGAAATGAGGTTTGGTAACAAACCAGTTTGTCCAGGGACAGCTTCGGGGGGGGGGGTCTTAGATAAATATATTAGTAGGAGTTAAGAGAGTAGGGGGGATGAAAGATATGAATGAAACTGTTGAGTGAGGAGCAGGGGGAAGCATACTGCTTAGTACCCTCATTGTGCGAATACCACATTTGAAGCAGTTATTGCTAGGGGCTTCACTTCTCATGAAATTGAGAGTTTTCTGGTAACTCATTGAGGATCAAGGTAAGGAAATAATGATTGACTTGGGAGTTAAAAGTCTGTTGGTGTCGTTGGTTGCTGTTTTGTTTGGGGTTGCTTTGAGGTGTTCGTGAATCCTTGTAGATTGGCTGCAGGAAACAATGATAGACATTTGAATTTTAGCCATTATGCTTTTGGAAGGTTCATGCGAGACTTGTTGTAGTTAGTGCACTATTCTCTAACCTTTGTCTAATGGTTACTGGTTAATTCGAACAGGTTTCTGCTTACACATTCTGTATGGCATACTTACTGTATGAGGGTCCAGTGATTGCCTCGTAACTGTTCAGAGTTTCAGAAAGTTTATAATTTGAATCAAGTTGGGCTGTTTCACATAGGATTTATGGTTTTAATTTTCGGCTGGCAGCGAGATTGAATTCACTGTTTTAAAGATGGGAGATTTTGGTAGGTGTGTCCTCCTGTTTCAGGACATACCCCACAATTGTCCAGACTTCTGCAGAGTGTTCAAATTTTGCTGCATGTTTGTGATCTGCTCTTCATAAGGACTGGTGTCTTCCTGGCAGATTGCTGACTTGCTTCTCATGAGGATTGCGGTCTTCCTGTCAGACCACTGTTAGGGTCAAATATAGGTTTGGATCTGCTTTTCATCAGGATTGGTGTTTTATGGGCAGGTCGCAGGTATGGTCAGATGTTGAAGTCACTCAGTAATGATGGACTTTTGAATGTGGAGTTGAGCCTTGGTCCCACTTTAACTTATACCTCTGACATGATTTCTTTTGTGAGTGAGAAGATAGATTTAACTCATAATCACTTGTGTAGTATGCAACTAGGTAAAAGTTTGCTACAAATATACCACTATAAAGGAATGTTTCCACTTGGTGCCTATTTCTGAAGTTTTTGTTGTCTATAGTTTGTTCTAATGCTTTCAATTGTTTTGCAGAGAAGGCAACAGAGAAGGATGGCCCAGCAGCAGTAGAGCCCAAGGTATCCCAGAGTGCAGGAGAAGTCATCCTCCATGGAACAACAGTAGCTGGTGGCAGATGACCCCAGAATTCATTGGGTTGGTATGGATGGAGACTGCATCTGTGGAATCAGGTTGGAGACAATGTTGCAGGTTTTGAAGTGTTGCAATGTGTTATGAATTTAAGACTGTAAGGGCTATTAAACCTTAAATATCACACCGCATGTTAACACGTGAAGGTTGCATTCAGTAGTCATCATAAGTGAGGGTGGGAGAATTTTCCCTGCATGGTGTTTTTCTGTTGGGTAGCGACAGTGTTTGCCTCATAGACTTAAGGTTGAGGGTGATTCCCATTTTGGATGGGAGGTCATGGGAGGGGGTCGCAGTGTTGGTTGGTGTGAAAGGGAAGTGATGAGTACCATATTGTGATATTATCCCTGCAAGTGAACCCACAATGACTATGAAAGGCATTTGCATTTGTTTGCATCTGGTAAGTATGAGTGGCTGAATGAAGGTGATGCATCTCATTGGAATGTTGTCAATTATAATGTGGAATAATTAGGTAAGGTGGCACACTTTAATGGGTTCCTAACAATTTTAACAGGGAAGCTCAAACAAACAAACACAAACAAAAAAAAAAAAAAACAGGCTAATGGCTTTAAAGCCCTGGCAAGATAGCCATGATTTATTTCAAGTAGAGCACCTGATGCCTTAGGCCAAAGGGGACAAGGGGGGAACCTTTGGGGTGAATTTACCATTAACCAGCTTGTTGTTCAAATAGTATCTAAAAAGGACAAGTAAGGTTTGATATGAAGTGCGGGATTGTTCCAAAGGTGTGGTATTTTCTGGGAGACTAATCTGTTTCTCAAACAGGTGTTACTAATACCACATACCAGGTTATGGGTCTTACAGTGTGTGTGTCCTGTGTACCATTTAAGTGGAACTTTGGACTGAGAGGAAGTGGTTCATATACATATGACTTTTAAGAGTGGGTAAGGTTTGAGGGAGCATGGCAGGCATGTGGGTAGTTTGGGGGATGCCTGGGGAACTGGGTTTTTCGTTGGCTAGGCAGTAGTGGGAAAGCCTGACAAGGCTCTGTTTGGGATTCCTGGTAGAGGTAGGCTAGGTTTTAATTTATTACTGTATGCAGAGGTATCACAGGAAACCATAAGCTTTGGGGAGGAGGCAGAGGACAAGCAACAGATTAAGAATGTTCAGCTTTTTGGGCTACTAAGGTTACAAGTTGGTCAATTTACTTGGGTTGGTTCAAGTGAGGGTTAATAAGCCGGTGCATTGCTTTTTCATTAGGGTGCACCTTTGGAACATTTTGGTGGAATGGGCTTTTGGCAGATGGATAGGTTGCTCATGGGGATTGGCATTTGTTTGCAAGAATTACAGGAGTTGTAGTGTGGAGGGACATAAGCTGGGGGTCTGGCTTGTGCCTTGATGGACAGAAGGAAGAAGATGGGTGGGGGATGTTGAATATTAGGAGTTTCAATTTAATATGGAATAGGAAGTTTGGTGTGAGTGTTGGGGATTAGGGTCCATCTGCATCTGTTTAATATGGAAGTGGTGAGTTGTGTTCATGCTGCTATATGAGGTGTCAGGGTGCATTAGGATTAAAGTTCATCGTGGGCATTTGGCGCACCCTCCTTTTATATGGGAGGCTTATGGTAGGGCATTGCCAGAGTGGATAATTTTGTGTTGCAGGAGTTTAGGGTACTTTCTGTAAGGAAGACATATGGTAAGGCTTTTACCAGATTGGATAATTATGTTGGGGTAGCTTGTGGGAAGTAATTGGGTAGGAAAGATTAGTTGTTTTATCAGGTTTGGGAGCAAGATAAGGCAGTTCAGTTGGTCAGAGGATGTAGTTGTGGGTAATGTAGTTGCACAGGTGACAAGGCTAAGTGAACGTATTAAATCTTAGTCAGGACATGGTGTTTGAAAGGATGGTGTAGGTTGATAGGGTGAAGACTGAGAGATTTTGGCTATTGGCAAGATAGATGCTGCAGGGGTTGGTATTTGAAAATGGAAGTTCATGGGGTTACGGTTTGTGGCTGTCATGCTATGGGTGTAGTTTACCCATTTTGAAGGTGGTTGGTTGGTCAACAAATGCTAGAATGGTCATTACATTTTTTTTTTTTTTATATGGGGTAGTTGCTGTGTTAGCTGGATTGTTCTTAATTGATTCTTAATTGATTTTGGAAAGGAAAGATCCTTTTGCTCATTATTATATGCATGGGGTGGGAATTAGGGTGGCAGTTGGGCATGATGGTAGGAAATTGTCCTTGCAGGGTTTACATGGCATTGGGCTTAAGATTTTGGTTTTGCCTTTGGCAAGTAATGTCCTGGGACTTGTTATGAGGTTAATATTGGTAGTTTGATTAAGTGAGAAATTAGTATGCAGAAATTATACAAAGTTATGGTTATTAATTTAGTAGTGGGGAGGGATCATTGGATTAATTTAACCATTGGTCAGTTTGAGGTTTTGCTATTTATGACAAGGCTTTTGAGGGTAATGACAGGTATCCAGTTTGGTTTAGAGAGGATGGCTTATGCAGTATGATGTTTGATTTACCCCTCTCTTTTATAGGCACAACAAAGTAGGACAGTCTTCAGGGTATACCACCATGAGCTTGCACTGTGTCAACAGTGATAAAAACACTCTTTATTCAAAGAAAAACAAAAAAAAAATGTTAAAAACACATGAAATTCCCAGCTGAGATAAGTGCTTTTGGCTTCTTAAGCCTTCATCAGATCATAAATAACAAGTGCTGGGTAAAAACATATATATTGTGTTGCAATATATTCTTTTCCTCTTGTTCACTAGGAAGCTTTTGCTAGTAGACAGCAATGTATAGATGAAGCATAGATGAACAGGAATAATAAAAATAAAAATATTAAAATTAGGTTAAAAAAGTGGTAAAACCACTTCATTAGGTTTACATTGTCCTCTTTTTACAGGAGGTTAGTAATGGAAAAGTTCTTGTTAACAATGAAGAAACAGTAGTGTTTACAAGATTAGCTAAAGGCTTCATAATAGCATGCTAATAGGCTGCACCAGTGATTGGAAGGAAACAATACTTAAAGAATTTGATTGGTAATTATACATTACAGGGTGTTAACCTTCTCTGAGTGCAGAGATGTAAAGAACAGAGAGTGTAGGTACCTGAGTGAGGACACTGCAGCAGCAGCAACGGATTTTGACTGGAAGTTAGATCCTGTGCAGAGTTTGTTTCTGACCAAGGACTAAGAGTCAAGAGATGCACTGCTAATAGGATAAAAAATATTTTTAAGCCACTGGATTGGCTGCAACACAATATATATGTTTTTACCCAGCACTTGTTATTTATGATCTGAAGAAGGCTTAAGAAGCTGAAAGCACTTATCTCAGCTGGGAATTTTGTGCGTTTTTAACATTTTTATTGTTTTTCTTCAAATCAAGAGTGTTTTTATCACTGCTGACACAGTGCAAGCTCATGGTGGTATACCTTGAAGACTTTTCTACTTTGTTCGACCACTTTGGGGCACCTTTGGCAGTTGGGGTTGATTGATTTTGTTGTTCTCTTTTATGGGCGATTAGGTTGCTTAAATTTTGGTACAAGGCAGGGGGAACAGCCTGGTCAGGCTGGTGGGTGCAGAAGAGGGACAGGCTTGTCCTCTTCTCTTCCTCCTCTGGTATTGGATGTTCATTTCAATGAGTTTGGAAAGGAAAATGAGCAGTTGGAGGCTGATTGATAAATAAGTGAGCAGAGGTAAGGACGCTGCTTATTGGTCGGATGTTTAATTCAATATCTAGTAAAAGAAGTGAGCGATGGCGCACTGCTTCATAAGTAAATAAGTGAGCTGAGGTAAGGACACTGCGTATTTGATTGGATCTGTAATTCAATAAATGGTAAATGCAGTGAGTGGTGGGATGCTGCTGCATAAGTAAATGAAGCGAATGATGGGACACTGCTTCATAAGTAAATAAGCTAGCTGAGGTAAGGATGCCACTTAGATGATTAGATCTGTAATTCAATAAATGGTAAATGCAGTGAGTGGTGGTATGCTGCTGCATAAGTAAAGTAAGCGAGTGGAGGTATGGACACTGCTTACTGGGTCAGGATGAGTGAGGTCACGCTGTTCTGATTAACATGGATGTTTATGGTGTGATTAAAATCAGCTATATTATGTTTTAGTTGCAATTAGCAAATGTGGTTTAACAAAGTTATATTTATGGAAGTTCAATAAAGGTCATCAAATGTCATTTGGTGTGATGTGTTTATTGAAGGGGACTGAGACAAATGAGGTTTAGTAACAAACCAATTGTCCAGGGACATCTTTGGGGGGGGGGGGTAGATAAATGTATTAGAAGGAGATAAGAGGGTAGGGGAGGATGAAGGGTTAAAATGTGAATTGGGGATATTTAGGAGGAAATGAGGTAAGGATAGGGAGGGGCTTAAGGGGTTTATGCAAGTGTAACTGGGTAGGGAATCTACATTTTGGAGTGAACTTGCTACCCACCCTCCTATTGAAGGGGACTGGGACAATATACATTGTGGCATTTTAGCACAGACAGTTAATATCATTAGGTGCTACCACACTTCATCCTGCAGTACTGAGTTTGATGCACACATAACCTGTCTGAGTACTGTGTGGTTGCCCTGAGAAGACACTTTTGTTTTATGGGCTAGTCTGATAAATAAATAAATGCGTGAAGTTCAAGTTTAAGCAAAGCTTTTACAAAGGAATTATAACTGTATATACCAACTCAGAAAATAATAAACAGAATGAATAATGGATACAGTAATGTACAAGAGCAGACCGCAATTCTTGAAAAAAGAGAGAGTACTTTGTAACATATTCATTTACTTGACTCATTTGTATGTTTTTCTGTTTTACATAGAACTGATAGATTGAGTACAGATGTGTGAGGGCGTTTGCCATAGTTGCACATGTTCCAACAGAAGAATCATTGCTACAGGGCATTCAGATCAATTAGATAAAACCACAAATAGATGTCACTTTTTCAGCCATGTCTTGAAAGCAACCACAAGTCGCTTTGGGGTTAGATAATACCACTGATACTTAAGCCATAATTAGGAGGACTGTCTGTTAAGGGCAACAGAATCTACATCTTCTATTTTCTGAAAATGTAATAGTAAAGTAAATTGCCATCAAATGGTCTTATATACTAATCCTAATTTGGCAACTTGAACTATTAAAAGTGCAACCCTCACCAACATTCTTAGAGGAAACAGTTTAACAAGTGAAAAAATGAGGAAAAGTGATTCAAAGGCACCCACACAAAAACAGCCCCCCCCCCACACACACACATATGCATACACAAATGCATACATGCAAGCACATACCTACACACATGCACATACACCACAATAGAGCCCACACACCTTCAAGCACACACACATACACACACACACACACACACACACACACGCACACACGCACACACGTATACATGCATGCACAAACATATATACACATGTTGATACACACACACACACACACGCACACACACACACACACACACACACACACACACACACACACACACACACACACACTAACTTTGGGATACCGAAGCCCTTTCTCCATCAATGATCTTATTATTCAAACAGACAGAGTTCTGGTACTCAGTAGAAACATAATTTTGGAGGTCCTTCAGTGGATAAATGAGAGAGTAACAAACAGTTTTCTGCAGATGGTTTTCAATAACACTTGTAACCATACAGTGTCAAAACCTACCTTATTCTTATGCTAGGTATTTTGTTCATTATGTTTAAGGATTATATGAATGGATTCACTGATGGAAAATTTGCAATCCTCTGGGTAGAGGCATTCTAAAAGAAATTATACAATAAATGTCCATTGCCATTCAAAAAATGTGCACACTGATTGGACAGCCCAACCAGTGTGCCTGTTGTAAATTAAGCATATACCAGTAAAAAAAAGCTTTATTTCTGAAATACCATTGAACAGCCAGACTTTTCCACAGAGATATGCTTACAGAACAGTGCAAAATACAAGAAAAATCAGGTACTTTCTTCAAAAGTATAGAAATAGAAACATATCTAATGTTCTTTGTATTTCTGCTATGTGCCTCCTAATATCTTGGCAGACTCTTTTATCTTTCAACTGTCCAGATTTTCATAGAATGTCCAGATTTTTGCTTTCTACGTTTATAAAAGCAATATTTAAAATCTATTTTTATTTTTGGACCTTTGTCCTCCCATTATGCTGGGCTTGGTCCAAGTTTCTTACATTGTGTAAAATGATTTACTGTACAAGCATGCAAGAATGGGGACGTAACTCCCCATACACATGTTCAGTACATCAGCATATGCAGAAGAACAAGACAGCACCATTATACAAAGATATTACCTAAGAAAGATAAGCAATTTCTATTTTTAAATAATGTAATTGTATGATAGCAATAACCCACAACTGGGTGTAAGTGTCACAAGATTAACCCAAGGCTGGATTTGTTTAATCACTCTGCCCATTTCCCCTTGTGCTTAAACCATGACAACTCTGGCTTAATCCTGTGATTCCCACACCCAGTTGTGTGTTATTGCTTAACTGACATTTGTTAGCAGCTGTCCTATTTCAGTGGAACTTAACTTTCTAACTAAGGTTTTCCAGTGCTTGTCACAGCCAGGACAGAGAGAGAGCGAGAGAGAGAGATGGAGAACAATTGCCAACCAGCTCTAAAATGTTTATATATATATATATATATATATATATATATATATATATATATATATATATATATATTGTGACCATTCTTGCTTTCTTGCCAAAAAAAGAAACAAACAAATAGTAGTTTGTTTGAATTCTTTAGCAATGTGGAACAGTACTCTGTCTTTTCCACACGTCTACTATTGAAAGCTGATTTAGCTATTGAGTGCTTCTAATGTAACAGTGCAGAGCGTAATGCAGTCAGGAAATCGCTCAATAAACAGGTGCTTGCCAAAAAACAGGACGTAGAACATCTACGTCCTGTTTTTTGGCAAGCACCTGTTTATTGAGCGATTTCTGACTTCTCTGCTCTCCGTTTTGTTTTTTTTTTTTTTTTTTTTTCAAGAAGTTTACAGCTGTTTTTTCTTTAGTTTAATGTAACAGTGCACCTTTTTTTCTGTCACATTCTGATTAGTCCTATTCCACCAACAGTAATGCATCCTGTACTGCTCATCTAGGGACATAGCTGTGGTGCTCTTTTCTCATATAACAAACAGCAGTAGGACATTATGTAAAAGTACATCAACGAGCAGTAAAACCCATTACATCTTTTTCCATTAGATGTACATCCAAACAAGTGTGCTGCAGAAAATATTAAAAAAAAAAAATCACATTTGTGTCTGCCTCCAAAGTGAAAGATGGAAAAAAACAAACAAAAAAAAAAAACGTAGCTCATATAAGCACTTCTTCCCTACATTTCAAAGTGTAGTGATATGGTTTTACTATCAGCATGGGGCTGTAAATAAAATGAGCACACAGAGGAAACTGTTAGCATTTCCTGAAGAGTTAAATTACCCTCCCCCAAGGTACTGAAACCTGAGCCATCTCACTAAAAGCTGTCTGAATGTAAACAGCAGGATCACCTGACCTACCAGCTTAATCAAAACAATGAGATCTGCGGGGAATCTTGACATTCTCCCTTTAAGTTGGAGTAATACATGTCTTGCTTATGTACATCACTGGCTTGCAAAAGCTTAACTTACCTTTTGTCAGGCTTTTGATAAAACAATACTGACTTGATGGACTGGCTGGGAAGCATTCAGGCACTAGCATAGACATGACAAAAATAGTTACTATTGAAGGATGCTGTGTCTATATAGAATGTTTTGTAAGGTTCTTTTAGCATCAGAGCTTGTAGTTTGACAGTGCTTCATGCTGAGTAACTTTGATTCGGAAGACAATCTCTCAGTGAAGGAGCTGGAGTCCATCTGTGGTGGCATGATGAAAGTAAGGCAGGGTTAGATTTTATATGGTAATATCCAGAATGTAGGCAGTAGATAGACATTTATATGGTCAGAGATGAATGATATCCATCAGGAATTATTTAGCCAATATGTTGGACGCAACAGGAGGTTCCAAAAGGAAGGAGGTGGAGATGGTTGAAAAGTCTACCTTAACAGAGGAAAAATTAGGACTCTGCTTAAATTGGTTCAATAGGTACTGGAGGACTTGTGAAATGGGACAAGAAGTAAGTTTCTATTCCCTTTTTCTTTCAGACCAAAATGAGAACCTGGATAATTTTGATGTCTGGCTTCCTAGCAGTAGGTCTCTTTGCCTCATAAATGTTTTGAAATGTATGCCTATAAGGTATCTGCCTAATAGTTTCTAGGCTGTGAGTTTGAAACACGGGGTTGAGATAATGCTGTTTCCCATCCTTTTAAGAGAGATGCTTGTCAAGCTATTGGTTCCCTTATTGTCATTTGACTTAGCTGGGTGAACCAGAGTTGCCTTGCTAAGTTCAATGCTATAATAATAGGCTCTGCCCTTTCTCTTCTTGCATTTACTAAGCACATTACAGGAGAAAAAGTACAGTGAAGCCCTGGCTACACCTGGCTTAGAATGTAGCAATTTTCAGTGATCCTTTGTACAATGACCTGGTGCAGAAGCTTGGAATCCAGTGATTTATGTTTTATACAATCTCATTTCTTTACAATACAGGAAAAGATACTTTTGTACATCATCCACTTGAGTTATTGTTGTCTTTCGGCTTTTCCCAGTTAAGGGTCGCCACAGCAGAACTCCGGTCTGCTAATGATTGGCAGTAGATTTTCACAAACACTGAGGTGCCAGCTCAATGTCCAACCTTCAACGAAGGCACACCCATTTTACGCATGTCTTTCGAACGCCCACCCAACCGGGGGGAGGAAATGCAGACACCACACAGAAGGCACTCCCCACACTCCAGCCGAGAATCGAACAGGAGAACTTCTTGCTGTGAGGCAACGATGCTAACACTGCACCATCGTGGAAGATACATCATCCACTTGAGTGGAAGTGACAATTTCCTGCTAGGTCAGCTTGCCAGCATATAATGCTAGTTGAATGTTTAAAATTATGGGGCTATGATGCCTGAAAACAAAGCTTTTTTTTTTTGCCCTTCCTAAATCATAATGGCTATCCTGCTTAGGGTGAGAGAAGTGACCCCCCCCCCCCCAAATTTGTTGAAGTGTCATATCAATGTGATCCTGCTTGTCACACCCTGCAGAGTCCCTGGCAACACCTCTAATTGGAACAGCAATATAGCACACTAGAAATCCATCTTTCTTTCAGACTGATTTATCTTCTTTTTAATTCCCTGGGCTAGGAACCCTGAATTGCAATTTGTTTACTGTTGGCCATTAGACACAACATGATACTCTTGTTGTCAGTCTCTTGCCTAGTACTGGATGGAGTTTGGAGTGATTTGCTGGTGTCAGCACTAAAATTCCGTGATGACTGATGGAATCAAGTGATATGATATGATGTAGTCTATTGGCCGAATGTGTTCAGTGGCAGTTCAGGTACCACTTTATTTTCCTTATGTAAAATATGGAACTTTGCATTATCAGGACAGAGGATCACATGTAAACTAAGGTTTTGTAGAAGGTCTTTAGCTTGAGATTGTATTTGCCCAATATGTAATGGATGGAGCTTTCCTGAGCTGCACCATTTCCTAAGGAGAGGAACTGCAGCATTTTCCATCAAGAATTTTCCCTAGGAATCTATTTAACTATAATAGAATTAAGTTGGATTCATTGGCATTCAGTGAGATTAATGGTCTGATGGATATCTGAAAATGAGGGTACCCTGAAACAAGCAGTCAGCCATATAAAGATGAATGTATACTCATTTCAGACCTTTGTGTGAAAAACTGGAACTCAGCCACTTGGTAAATATCTTGAATGCAGCAGAAAGCTAAAAATGAAAAGGGATAAACTGGTAATGACAATACCCAACCATGAATCTGAGAAAGTACATGTAAGCCTTGTGTATGAGGATGTGCAGGTAGGTATCCCTTGTGCCTAAGATAATGAGGAAGGCATCTTTCCATAACAGCTGAAACAAGACCTCAAGGAATAACAGTCTAAATTAAATTTTTAAACTTTATGAAACCAGACGAAAGTTTTCACTAATCCTTGTTTATTCATTTAAAGATAACTTTGAGTAGTACTTACTCCCATCTGTAGTATGGGCATTCATTCCCTGCCATGGAGTCCAGGAGCTGTTCTAAAAGAGGGACTACATACTACAGCTTGTCTTTTGGAGTCACAGGGAAGTTTTTGAAAGAGGAGAAATGAGTCAAGTTGAGTGCATAGTCAGTGAATTCCACTTCTATTATCAAGCTATTTGAGTTCAGGAGGAACCATTACTGCTTAAAGAGTGTTTTTTCTGTCAGGATGCCAAGACATGGCAATACCTGAAAATATCGAAATCCAATAGTATCGAATAGCACATCATCGAGACAAAATCAACGAAAACCAAATTCAGCAAAAGACCAGATCAGCGAAACTATTGCCAGGATAAGTAACTTGTTGGCCAAAAGGTAAACTTTGCCCTTTTTGCAACTGCAGTCTGGTCTCTGAGTTGATATATTTAGTTAGGGGTTGTGGGGGGCACAGCCCCCCACCTGGGTGGGTTGAGGATGGTGTGGTTTTGTTTTTGTGACTTTTGGTATTGGTGATTACTTACCCTGGGAATATATTGAAAGGTCCAGTCTTTTACTGAAGTAGGTTTTCGTTTATTTCATCTTGATGATGTGGGATTTCAGTGGTATGAAGTAGACCCAGTACAGTATATTGTTGTTTCTATGACCAGGGTGATCTGTGCCTAAATCTCTGCTCCACTGGCTGGCTAGGCTGGGTCTTTCAGTTCATAGGTTCATAGGTTGGTACTAGGCTATTGGCCCTAGGGCCTATACAAGCCTAGCCATAACAATTCCCTGGCTATTTCTTCCCACAGTATTTACTACCCTGGACCCCTGTCTAGTAGGGTGACTGACGTGATCCCCAGGGTGAATTTCCTATCTCCCATCCAATCATCAAGGTTCCTTTTGAAGAGGGCCAAAGAGGTGCTCTGCTTGACATGTATGGGCAGACTATTCCAGAGTCTGGGGAGTCTCTAGGTCAGGAACCTATCCCTCCAGCATGTTTTGTTTTGTTCCTCTAGGACTGCTGCTTTTTCAGAACTCATCAGAGTTTCTCAAACTGTTTGTTTTTCTTGCTTTCTGTAGAAAGTCAACCTACTGATGGTCAATTCTTAGATTATCTTGTTATGGAAGGTTGAAAGAACTGCTTTACTGACTTTACCTTTGCTTCAGGCATTTCAAATATCTTCTGAGGTGACACCTTAACGAGCTTGCTCTTATCCAAGAAACATTGCAGATTCCAAAGTAACATCCCTGCTGCAGATATTTGGATTAACTTACTGTACCTACCTTAAGTGAGGCATCAAAATACCCTGAGGTAATTCATCACTATCAGGATGCCCTCAGCACTGCATCATGTATGTCTGATAATTAATTGCCGTCATACCAAATACATCTAAAATCCCACTGTTCCTGTAAGATGGTAGAGTATAAATGCCAGTAACAATCAAAGACTCCCAGATTATCTAAAGTTATTAGATAGTTGTTTGCAACTGGGCTCCAATTTAAGGTGTATTTCTTGTAAGTGATAAAATCAATATTTTTTTGCCAGGGCTAGTGCCTGTAAGTCTTGTTTCAAAGATGAACTGTGAAAAATGTCCTGGAACACTTCAAGTAATATGGGGTATAGTAGAACATATAATCCATTAGTATGTAAAAGGATTATGACATATTTTTCAGGGGATATGTCTTTCTCTACCCCATTTAAATTACACATTTATAAGAGCCCCAGAGATAACATCCTCTGATGGAGAACCAGGGAGCAGATGCTCTTCACCATCAGTACTGAAGAAAAGGGGAAACTGGATGTTATTCATGTATACCAAATTGTTTGTATCATCCACAGATTCTGATGGGGTGGGCAGACTTTTTCTATTTTCCCCTTCACCCCAAAATTAAAGTGTGACACATCAGTGGCCTGAGATCGTGACTGGGTCTTTGAAGGACTGAAAAGTATTCCATGACAAATATTCTATATAGGGCAAATGGAAAGTGATATTTGGCTGAGTGCTGTTCTCTGTACATAATACCTGAGTATCACCTGCCAACACAGCCATAAACTGGTTACCTAGTGATTTTGATGAATCAAGATCTTCACTTGTAGCCACTTTCAGAAATAACGTGGTTTAGTGTGGGAGCAATAGAGAACCATTCTAAGTAGCCAGAGTGGAAATATACTCTGCCTGGTCTCAGGTGACAAAGACCTTGGCAGAACAATTGATCTGATTACAGGGACCTCAGCAGACAATCCTGGTTTGGCACTATAAACAATATCTGTGGACATGTTTTTTATGCTCTCTAATTTTACACTTCCTTGTCATCTAAGTGATGCCCTAATTCATTTCACTTTTCAAGGTAGAAGCACAAAAAAACTAGAATTAACTGAAGTAGTGGTAGATATCCCTTCTGCAAATGCAAG
Organism: Protopterus annectens; assembly: GCF_019279795.1. Taxonomy (NCBI): domain Eukaryota; kingdom Metazoa; phylum Chordata; order Ceratodontiformes; family Protopteridae; genus Protopterus; species Protopterus annectens. Next base: position 547,453,390 of record NC_056732.1, on the reverse strand, counting down.
AAGCTTGCAATTTTCATTGAAAGTATTAGGATTTCCAGCTTATCTAACAAATGACTTTTAAATTGTACAAGGTGCATTATTTACATGCTTCTACATCATGAAACAGCCTTAGACGAAAAAAAATGCAGATGATAACCTTTGGTGATATTCTATCTTACATGAGAACATTTTTTACAACTCTTTCTAGGGATGTTTTTAGACAAGACTGCATTCTCTTAATAGCAACCACCTTGATAAGTAACGTCTAAACTTGACAGAAAAGCCAAACATACTTAGAGTACTTCCTATCTATCAGGGGTTTGACCAATAGAGTAAGCCAAGTGATTGCACACTTTAGCAGCAAAGGAAGAACTGAAGATGACATGGTTTATTTTGTGCTTTCATGTTAGCTTCCTGCCTATGGCCTCAGCATGCCTCTCACCTCCTAAGGACATCTAAATGGTTTGATGATCTGACTAGAAGGCAGATTCAAGTACTTTGTCTGCAACTGTGATTGTTATGATTAATATGAAAAAATGCAACATACTTTAATTGTTTAATTACCCGTCACATTCTTATCCATCTGGAATTTCAGATGAGAATAAAATCTGACCAGAATCCTTTAAAATGAGTAAAACCTCTGACTAGAATAGAAGAATGGCTGTAGGTATGAGCCTGAACTGGTTTCAGCTTCAGTTTTAGCAATGGTTTTAGGATTGTTGAGGAGTATAACCTAAAGTCACAAGCCTGATACACTTTAGCAGGTAGACGCAGTCTAGCAGCAATGCTCTGAGGGAATTCAGTATTTCTGCAAATTCCTAGCAAATGCTAACAGTCTGCATCAGGCACAATAAATGCCAAACTTTTAATTTCAAAGCAATCATGTCTCTGTAATAATGCCACTCCGTTAATGATTTCAAAAGTAAATGCATTTAGATTTCTCAGGAATTTAATGTCCACAGAGAGTGCAGTAGAAGCAAAAGTTATTTCATTCCTCCTTCACAAACTATTTCATTAATAAACTATGCTGACCCTTTTGATAACTCAGATATGCTAGCAAAGTCACAGACTCAGTCTTATGGGAATCCTTAAAGAGACTTACAGCACCTCATCAATCACAAAGAGGCAAAACAGCAGTGATATGAACAGCCATTAACTCAGTGCTGTTACAGTTGTTCCTCTGGGAAGTGCTACCAGTTACTTTTTAATTCCAAATAAAAATCAACAGAAGATTCACTGAAAAGAAAAATATTGAGAAAAATCTGAACTTAAGGCTCAAATGATGTGATAGTTATGCCACCATAATTATTATAGTTACATTTTAAGGTAATTTCAGAAGGCTGTAACAGAAAACATTCTGGGTACAGAATGAGAACAGCAACCCTTACCCTATTTTTTGTGCTACACTTCATAAAAGCAGGATTATAAAATAAAGAACACAACAGTGGCAAAGCAGATAGTGTTGTTGCCTCACATCAAGAAGTCCCTGGTTTGATTCTCAGTTAGAGTGCCTTCTGTGCAGAGTCTGTATGTCCTCCCTGTGTTTGGGTAGGTTTGCTCTTGGTGTTCTGGTGTCATACTTTGTACACCACTGAAGACAACACTTTAAAAACAAAAATAACACCAAGGCAAGGAGCAAGGTACCTTCAATTTAATGAATAGATAGCACTTTCGTCTTGACAAATATCAAAACTTCCTCAGACAAAGTACAACAAGTCAAAAGCCATTTTTAAAAAAGAAACCACAGGATCTGACATCATGAGTTCAATTAACATTCAACTAATATTTAAAGACACATCAGTAAATCACACACAAAAGGCAGAAAAAATCTGTAAAAATGTAGCATATGTAACCATAATATCACATGTTAAAAGCATGTTGAAGGCATAAAAACTGATAATTAAAATTAATGAAACAACCAGGGTATGCCCTCACCTATTATCTTAATAAACCTTTGATTTTAAGATACATCCGATGGATGCAAGCTCATTTAATCCTGGCCAACCAACCGCTTTAAGGCGGAGAATCCAAAATAGCTCTTTTTCCTCCAACCAAAGCTGCCAAGGACCACCCCTACTAACCTGTTCAAGTACTATAAATTTAAAACTATGTATAGTGGATTCCTGAATATAACAGTATAGGGCATTTGTCAACTTTTTCTTTTTGATGTCATAACAACGTTCATAAATGCGGGATCTTAATTTCCGCTCAGTCTTCTCGACATAAAATGTCGGGCAGTTCTGGCACAAGGCTCCATATACAATGCCAGAGCTGTTACAGTTATACTTCAAAAAGAAAAAGCCAGCACCAAACTCCTGAGGCATATTAAAAGTTATTTATTCATAATAATAACATGATCTGACAGCAAAAAACTGACTCAGTACACCAAAATGGTTGTACCGGTTTCGGCGGCAGCCTTCCTCAGCAACCAAACATGATGCAAAAATGAATAAACCTAACTTGCTGTCTTCCATTACTTATTAAACATTTACAGATCTGGAGCACCCTCTCGTGTATAAGAAGGAAATGCAAAACCAACAATCCTCATCTAACAAAAAACAATTATATACATACAACCCAAAAATAAATATAAATACATCATTTCAATAGACATGCTTCAAAATTGATCATTCAAGCCAGGGGAAAAAAGAGCCCCCAATTTGATGATCCACATTTTTTCTCTGTTGGTAAGCATTTCATGCAAAGCCTGGGGTTGTTTATACTGAAACCTAATATGATCAATGACCATAAAACTAAAATTACCCGTAGGATGTTCGGAAATATGCTTATACAAAGAGCTAGAACCCTTTTTATTTTTTATATCACTCAAGTGTTCTCCTATCCTTAGCTTAAAAGGACAGGAGGTTTGTCCAACATAAAATGCTCGACAATTACACTGAGCCAAATAGATAACCAACGAAGTGCTACAATTTGCAAAAAAAAACATTATAAACTTCTGCACAGTTATATGAAGAAAAAGTCTGGGATTTTAGCACCCTAGGGCAATAAATACAATGACCACATGGAAAACAACCCAAAATGGTAGACCAAACAAATTAATTTGAGTAGTTGGCCGCAAACCCTTATCATAAGCTCTCTTATAATGACTAAATAAGGATCCCAAAGACTGCCCTTTACAAAATGAATAATAACATCGATCACCTATATAACTGTTCAGGACCTCATCTGGTCTTAACAAATGCCAATGGTTACCAATGATGTTCATAAACCCAACTGTATTTCTACCATATGTAGTAACTAATCTAAGTCTTTGGGGTTGTTGGGAATCCTGAACACGATGTGATAACAGCTCGTATCTATCCTGCTGGTTCACCAGTCGGTTGGCCCTAGTGGTCACCTCCTTGATAACCCCTACTTTTAAAGCTGGACACAAGATCTTTTCTATAATGGTCGTATGTGGAAGAACTGGAACAAATTCTTTTAACAAAAAGAAATTGTGACTTGGGGATATTCTTGATGACATGTTGTGGGTGGAAACTTCTCGCGTGTAATAGGGTATTGAATTGAGGAAATTTCCTATTTTACTCTCTAAAGTATCCAAATCTGTTCTTTTAACTAGGACATCCAAGAATGTTATTTCAGATCTAGAATAAGTCAATTTAAATTCAATCACCCATACACTGCCATTCAGATATTCCAAAAATTCCATAAGGAATTCTACATCTGCCCTCCACACCAACCAACAGTCATCAAGGTATCTTCTCCATATATGGACTACCAAGTGGTACAACTCCACTCAGCAAAAGGGGAAGGGGAGGAGGAAGAACAAACGAAAGTGGTAACTACAGTCACTACCAGTGGATTTGATGTTGACATTTTAAATCTGTTTGATACACCCCTTTCTTCAAAAGTAGAAGATGTGTCAAGGAAAGGTTTATCTTTCATCCCGGCTTGTGGGATGATAGCAGGTAAATTGTTGGTGGATTTTACATTATTTTTAAGAAAGCTCAATCTCAAATATATAATGCAGGATGTTGGTTTGAATGAGTGAACACACACTCAAACACCACTTAAAGCGAGCACATTTAATCCACCTTTGCTTAACACATTGCAGGTGTTTCAGAATATATGTGAAAGTGAGTTCAGGAGAATACAATGTGACAATGGTGAAAATAATTTATCCAAAGAAGAAGTGTTGGCTCTAAAAATATTGACCAGAAATCCTGACATTAGAACTATGAAGGCAGACAAAGGGGGTAAGATAGTAATTATGAACAACAGAGATTACGAGGAGTCTATAAGTCCTATGTTAGATGATCAAAGTACATACAAGAAGATCAATTTTGAGCAAATAGGAAGTAGTTTCAAAAGATTAGACACACTTTTGTTTGACATGTTTTGTCAAGGAGAGATAGATAATAGGGAATATGATTTCTTACTTGTTGAACATCCAAAAATAGCAACATTTTTTGGTATTCCAAAAAAACAAAACAATGATAAACATCCACAGTTAGACCTATCATTTCTGACAAACATTCTAAGACTGAAAATATTTCAATTTGGTTAGATAATGTTCTAAACCCAGTTGTTCAGAAGTCAGAACATTATCTTAGAGATTCCTGGCATTTACTTGAAATTTTGAGAGATTATGATAAATCTAATAAGGCCATATTTTTTGGAACACTGGATGTGAGGAGTTTATATACTTCTATAAATCAGGAAAAAGGTCTAGAATATATGAGGGAGTATCTAACTGGGAATACAGAGTTTTCAGGGGAAAAGAGTAATACTATCTGTACTTTAATGGAGTTAGTGTTGGACAATAATTGCTTTAGATGTAATAAAGTACTATACAAACAACTCTTAGGTGTAGCCATGGGGGCAAGAGTTGCTCCAGCTTTTGCCAACTTAGTCATGGCAAACTGGGAACAAAAAATTCTCAAGTCACATTCCAGTTTTAGTAAAGTGGAACTTTACTACAGATACATTGATGATTTGTTTTTTCTGTGGTCGGGTGATTACCTAGAGTTTGTAAAATTGTTCACATATTTGAATAACACTACTGATTTTTTATTTTTCAAAATTGGTGGTTTTGGTGAAAACATTAACTTCTTAGATTTGGCTTTAAGTATAGACAATGGTACAAGACAATTTAAGAGCAAAATATTTAGAAAGTTATGCTTTGCAAATCAGTATCTACACAGGGACAGCTTGCACCCCTTTCATATGAAGAAGGTTGTCATCAAGGGTCAGATTATAAGATTAAGTAGGTTAACTTCAGAAGAGGACGTTTTTGCTGATGAATTATTATTTTTAAGATCATTATTCGTAGACAGAGGATATGATTCAGGATGGCTGATGAGAACAGAAGGTGACATAATAATTCTTAGAAATGGGGTAGCTAAACCTATTTTACACTTGAGGGATTTAATGGTGGGCCCCCTGGATATTAATAGAATGAGCAGTGATATGAATGTAAATGAATTCCAAACTGCATTTCCTTTACCTATAGTTAGAGGAAATGTGGAACATTAAACACATTATTGAGAACAACTGGAGAATTATTCTTGGTAATAAGGAATTTGCTTCTATTTTAGGGGTGACACCTAAATTTGCTTATAAAAGAATCACCAACATTAAGTTGATGTTGGAATCAAAAAATGATGTGGAAGTTAATGTCAGAGCATGTTCCAACAAGAAAAGAACTTTTAGTTGCATGAACTGTAAACAATGTAGATTCATTAGTAACTCATCCTTTGTCACTGTAGAACATTTGAGACACACTTTTTGGGCAAAAAAGTATTACAGTTGCAACAGTGAATATGTGGTTTATTTAGCCACTTGTACAACATGTAAGAATTATTACATAGGGAAAATTAAGAGAAGTTTAAAACATAGAATATACGAGCACACCTTAGCTATAAAGAAAAAAGATAAGACCAATTCACTATCTAGACATGCACTTTCTTGTACTACATTTAAAAAGTTTGAGTTTTTTGTTTTAGATAGTGTTGATAAAGTTTTATTAGCCAGGGATTTAAACAATAGATTGGAATGTAAAGAGACATTTTGGCAGCTCCTATTTGGAGCGGATGTATTACCTGGCCTAAATGAAGTTATTAATTTGAAATGTTTTTTAATGTATAGATAAAGTATGTATGTTGAACTGAATGACATCAAGTAGGATTCATTGTTTAATTGTTTTATATACATGTATACATTTTTACATGTTTTTTTTGTCTTGATTCAGAACTTTAATGATTTTTTCAATGATTTTTTTCATTGCATCATTTCCTGTTATTTAATTTAATTTATTATAAAAGGAAGGGGTGGGTTGATGTATGTTTTTTCTGAATTTCAAGTTATTAAAGTGAATGAAAGCGCTAAGTTTATTTGATCCGAGTGTGGTCTTTGGGAGTTGGTTCATGCTGGTGTTCTTTTTTGCTTCTCCATATGTCCATTTCATTGATGTAAGTATTATGACTAGTGTCATAAATGACCTGTTCTTCCACATATGCCATAAATAAATCCGCATAAATGGTGGCAAAAGATGCCCCAATGGCAGTGCCCTGAAGTTGCCAATAACATCTGTCTTTAAAATAAAAGACATTATGAGTCAGGACCTTTTCCATCATACAAACCAAGAGCGAACCAAGAGTGTGTTGAAGCCAGGCTTATACATATTAGCCTTATTCAGCCAATATTGCAGGGCCATATGTCCCGCCCAGTGGGGAATGTTTGTATACAAGGAGGTGACATCCAAAGTGCAAAGTAGCCAACCTGATTCTGTGTATCCGAAATGATAGAAAGAAACTGGGTTGTGTCCTGAATTCTAGAATGTATAAAAACCAAAAGTGGTTTTAAATACAGAGTGAGAAATTCAGACAGGGGCTCTGTTAAAGAGCCCCTGCCTGATATGATCGGTCTACCGGGCAGTCTCTTGGGATCCTTATGAATTTTTGGCAGAAAATAAATATACTGCCTCTTTGGATGATCAACCTTCAAATGATGGCATACTTCATTAGTAATGATGCCTTCCCCTTCAGCCATATCAAGAAAATGATCAATGTCTTGTTTAAATTGCATGGTAGGATCAACACCCATCTTTTGATAGTGGGTGCTGTTTTGGAGCTGACGCTCACCCTTAGCTTCATAGTCCTCCAGATCCTGAACCACCACAGCACACCCCTTATCCACAGAGATAACAACAATATCCTTATTGTTGATAAGCCTATCTAGACATATTCTCTGCTGTTTATCTAAATTATCCTTGATCATACCTTGTTTATACAGATGTAAGTGTAAGTCCTTAAGGACAGCATTTTGAAAAGCTTAAACATTGGGTAGCATCGGTGGCCTGAATTTGGAGGACCTAAAGCAAAACTCCCTCAATTCAGAGGTAACCTCCTCAAAATCATGAAGAAAAGATTTTAAATTCAAATTCCGACAAATATCCACCACATCCTGTGCAAAATCATGTTCATTGACAAAGAAACCGGGCACAAAACTTAATCCTTTATTTAACACCTCCACCTGTTGTTCATCCAGTATTGCAGAAGAAATGTTATACACATTGTTAACTTGAAAATCTAAATTTTGGTCATCCTTTGAAGGATTTCCCCAAGACCCTCGACATTTGTGGTGCTTCCTCCCCCCTCATCTCTGGGGCTTACACCAAAAGGGATGCTCCTAACAAAGCTTGACTCCAAGTTATTCTTTTTAGAAATAGGGGAAACCCCAGAATGGATGTCCTCCCAATCCCTTTTAGAAGAAGAGTCCTCACCTGATGGTATGGACTTCCTACTTCTCTTTTTCAAAATAGATTTAGGCCGTGCAGCTCTCATTCTCTTTGGAGTATCTACAGACATGCCAAATTTGACCCTGGGATGAGTCTCAAAGGGCTTACCCCTGTCATGATCACCCACATCTCGGGTGAACTTCTTAACCTTTCTCTCTTTCAAACTCAGATCCAATGCAGACAATTCTTTGGCAAGTTCATCAATATTATCTTTATAACACAGAAGTGTGTAAAACACCTCCACTATTTTACTAGCCAACAAGACACTAGCCGCTTGTTCTTCAACCTTCCTTTCATAAAACCTACCCAAAATGTCCACAAAGGTCATAGAGACTTGTTGTTGGGCTTCCCTCCATTGCGTTAGGAGACATTCGTCCGGCTCAGCCACCATGGGCTGTAATCTAACTCTTAGTCCTCTTGGGACTATTTTACTATGTTCGTATGCCCTAAAGAGCTTTAAATGCCAAATGTTCTTTCTAAGGGACATAAGATCCTTGGTAAGCCTGATAAAAGCCAAATTACAATCCTGAGTAGGATCCTGAACAATAGGACCAACATCATTCTTACCAGAACCCAGGCCAAAAATGCCCAGGTCCTCAGAATCCGAAGAAAGGCTTTTAATAAAAGCAGCCAATTCCATCACTGACCAAAAATTACCAAAACGTCAATAAAAATACACAAAAAATCCCACTAATACGTGAGAAAAATAAATACATTGTCTGAACCCCATATGCGTTCAGCAATAAACGGTTGGAAATTCAATATATCATCAAATATAATTCACTGAACCATACATAGATGTAAATTGACCCAAACTATCATATATGTTCGTAGGTCATATTACCAACACACAATTTTTGTTCCAAATCATAAGTATCAGAAAATGAAATAAAAAATATATACATCACTTCACCAGTTCCAAAGGAACCTTGGCCCAAATGAGTACTATAATAGCCGAAAAGCCCCAAGCTTCCCCAAAAAAGAAAAATGGGGAAAAAAACCTTTCAGGCCTATATTGAACCACCAAAGCTTAAGGCCTCACTACGTAGCCAAATTGAGCCAAAACTAATTCCAAACATGCATAAGATATTGTTGAGAAATTTTTGGTCAGTGAGAAAAAACTATATATTTTTGTCCCCAAATATCAATGGAGACCTTGTCCAATGTCCCGAAGCCCACTCAACTAACATAAATTTAAATTGGCTATATACTGGCTACCAATCTACAGTATCAAAAAAGGACTAAAAATGTCCTTGTTCCTGACATGTAAATAATCACCTCCATATAACAACCCCCACCAAAAGAACCCTAAATATATAAACTAATAATAAATGTCAAGGGGCAAAACCAATGACACACAAAAAGACCCAGAGAGAAAGGAGGGGGGAGGAATAGGGGAAAAGACCACACTTATAATCTGCCAAATGTGAAACCTTACATTAGAGAGAAAACACTTTGGTTGTTTCAAACAAAAATATCATATGGGCAAAAACCCATGCAGTCAAATATAGCCCCGTTATATTGATCAGAAATACAGCCAAAATTATATACAAAATCAGTCCAGGAAAATATCAGTTAGAAAAGTAGGCCTGCACAAAAGCCAACCCAACAGTTAGCCAGAAATATATATGAAAAAAACATACATATTAAACTGCCCTTTTAACATTATGTTAAAATATAATACACATTTGTTATTGTCCTAAACCTATACCAACATTCAAATTAAACCTGTCCAAACAAAGCCCATCTCCTGGTGATTCCATACATAGAGCAATGACCAACTTCTTAGTTAGAAAATAATAAAATGGCTGTTACTGATCACATAGAATCAGGTGTATAACATATCGCAGTTAACATCAGAATTTGGTGTCATTTAAACAATTCTCAAACTAAATAATACATATAACAATTTCCTAAACTGAAAAATAAGCTATATACTTGCATTAATAATAATACAAGGCACAAATTGTCCCACCAAAAGCAAAAAGTCCAAGCCAAGATAAAAATGGGTCCGCTCAGTTCCTTGACCTCAAACAATCCCAAACTGCGTATGTAAAATACGCCAATGCCGAGAAAATCCCCAAAAGTCCATGGAAGTGGCAAGCATCCAAAAAGGAAAAAGCAGAATCCCAACTTCAAACTGTCCTTAACATTCCTCAATGATAGAGAGCACCCCAAACTGCTGCATATAAGAAACAAAATAACTCCAGACTGGAGAAGCCATCAGCAGGGAAAAAAGAAGAATGAAATAATTCCAAAAGCCCCTGCTCGGATGACAAGTGCACGGCTATAACAAAAGATAAGTCCAAAAAGAAAAAGTCAGCACCAAACTCCATGAGGCATATTAAAAGTTATTTATTCATAATAATAACATGATCCGACAGCAAAAAACTGACTCAGTACACCAAAATGGTTGTACCGGTTTGGTGACAGCCTTCCTCAGCAACCAAACATGATGCAAAAATGAATAAACCTAACTTGCTGTCTTCCATTACTTATTAAACTTTTACAGACCTGGAGCACCCTCTAGTGTATAAGAAGGAAATGCAAAACCAACAATCATCTAACAAAAACAATTATATACATACAACTCAAAAATAAGTATAAATACATCATTTCAATAGACATGCTTAAAAATTGATCATTCAAGCCAGGGGAAAAAAGAGCCCCCAATTTGATGATCCACATATAGTTATAGTTCCCAGACATAGATTCCCCCATATTTCCAGATGATCTATTCGCATGGGTTTTATAATCCTATTTTGGGTGCCCAAATGTTGCATAAAAACATTGTACAATCATCTGGAGATATGGGGGAATCTATGTTTGAGCACTATAACTATAGATTATCTTTTATTGCTACAATCTCAGAGGATTCCCATTCCATAACTGATATTTTTTATAAAAATTGGGCAGTCCTTAATGAAGACAACCTTATTAGACCAAAGATCAGTGACAAACCCTCAATTGTCTACATGAAGGGTAAAAATTTAAAAAGTTGGATGGAGAGACCATTGAAACCAAAACCCCTGGGACATAGAACATGGTCCATGTCTAGGTGTGGGTTTTGCAATTATTGCTCTCTCATCAATACTGGGGATGGGTTTCGCTTGAATGGCTATGTATTATGTATTCAGGGGAAGTATAACTGTAACAGCTCTGGCATTGTGTATGGAGCCTTGTGCCAGGACTGCCTAGCTTTTTATGTCGGGAAGACGAAGTGGAAATTAAGATCCTGCATTTATGAACATTGTTATGACATCAAAAAGAAAAAGTTGATAAATGCCCTATACCATGATATTCAGGAATTCCCTACACATAGTTTTAAATTTATAGTACTTGAACAGGTTATGAAAAATAGTAGGGGTGGTCCTTGGCAACTTTGGTTGGAGGAAAAAGAGCTGTTTTGGATTCTCTGCCGTAAAGTGGTTGGTTGGCCAGGATTAAATGAGCTTGCATCCATCGGATGTATTTTAAAATTAAAGGCTTTATTAAGATAATAGGTGAGGGCATACCCTGGTTGTTTCATTAATTTTAATTATCAGATTTTATGCCTTCAACATGCTTTTAACATGTGATATTATGATTACATATGGTACATTTTTGCAGATTTTTTCTGCCCTTTGTGTGTGATTTACTGATGTGTCTTTAAATATTAAATAAATGTTAATTGAACTCATGATGTCAGATCCTGTGGTTTCTTTTAAAAAAATGGCTTTTAACTTGTTGTACTTTGAGGAAGTTTTGATATTTGTCAAGACGAAAGCGCTAACTATTCATTAAATTGAAGGTACCTTGCTCCTTGCCTTAGTGTTATTTTCATTTTTAAAGTGTTCTGGTTTCATCCCACACTCCAAAGACATGCACTAGGTGGATTGGACACTCTAAATTGACCATTGTTGTGAGTGCGTGGTGTGAAAGAAGTACTGCAGCAGGGCTAGCCACCTGCTGGCGTAAACCTTGGCTCTAGATAATTGTCACAGTTGAAGTGACACTTTGACCCCAAGTTGAAAAATGGGTTATGGATGGAATGATGGATAATACAGGTCTGTCCAACGGCTTTCAAAACACAATGTAGCCTTTATCATTCCCAATACAGTGACTGTAGAAGACGATTGTCCAAGATGTATGTGATGTCAAAGCTTTGGCTACCAAAATCACATGTTGTTCTGTAATCAAGAAAGAGACAACACAGTCATTTTGCATGCATATTACAATTGTTGATCAAAATGTTAGTAAGTTTCTTTCACTTTGAATAAAATGTATTCTGGATCAAAGAAACTAGCAAGCCTCTGTGACTGCCTTATATAATGTCTTCCTCAGTACTCAGTCTTCCTTAGGTATGTTTACTGTATATCTGTTTTCATAAAAGGATTATTAAATAAAAATACAAGTTAAGCTCAACTTGCAGTATGAATGACTGAATGTTTCTAGAAAAGTCTAGGTAAACATGCATTTGACATAAGCAAGAGAACAGATGTTGAAATCCATACAGCTTACTTAAGAATATTTATTATTTATTTTATTTTATTTTATTTTGCATTTGTTAACCGGGGGTGTCTGACTGAGCCGGAAAGGCCCTTTTTCAGCAGAGGTCCGGGGAGAAAAGCTCCACTAAGAAAAATTACAGACACATTTAGTTATTTAGACATGATCAGTATACACACAAATTACAAGAGACATGTTTTTACAGTGGTATGCGGCACAAACAGTTACAGTGGAGAGAACAATCAAAAAAATATTAATTTTAAAAATAAAGGTAAGTAATAGAGTTGTGGTGTACGGCTGAACTTTGGAACGTAGGTAGAATACATACATAGTACACAGGTACAGTACATACATTGTAGATTAGCCAGTGTTTGTGAGTAAGATTGAAAAACTATTATCAATTGCTCTAGATTTAGTATGTATATTTTATCCGCTTTCACTAGCCTGGGGAGCAATCATGGCACTGCCAACTTTGCTTGAGATGTTGCCTGATGAGGTCTTTAAAGGAGGCTTTGGATGATGTGTTTTGAATGCTAGTAGGGACAGAGTTCCATTTTTTAGCCACCAAACTACTATATAGTGCATCTCCAAAGCTATTGTAGCTGTTGGTGACTTCTAGTAGTAGTTTGCTTGATGATCTAAGAGGCCTTTTGGCTGAGTGATGTTATACTAGGTTTTTGAGGGCAGGACACTTATTGGGGAGGTAATAGATAGAATGACAGAGGCAGAGCTGATTGTAGGTTAGGAGGTTGGGCAGTTCAAGCCAGTAGAGCTGTCTCAAAGCAGTACAGTGATGAGTTATATATGAATAATTTGCAGCAAAGCGGGCAATTCTGTTATAGCAAGCTTCCATTTTGCTTAGTTCAGTTTTGTTGAGATTAGTCAGAATGGGAGATGCATAGAGTAGGGTGGATAGAAGTTGGGAGCGAGCAATGGCTGATCTTGTGTTGTTGGTAAGAAATGGTTTGATACGGTAGAGTGACCCCAGTTTGGCATATACTTTTTTAATAGTTAAGTTCAGATGACTATCAAATTTTAGGTGGGAGTCTATGGTTATTCCCAATAGCTTAGCCTGTGCCACTGGAGCAATTGGAGTAGCATTTGTGGAGTAGATAGTGAATTGACTGTTAGTGTTTTGTTAGAACTGGTTATAATCATAAGCTGAGTTTTCTTTGGACTGAGGATAAGTTGGGCTTTGGTAGGGTAGTTTTCAACATCAGAGAATGCTAGTTGAGTTGTTTGCAGGAGGGTAGGAATGTTTTGTGCAGCACAGATTAAGGTAGTATCATCTGCATACTGAATTATAGATGCATGCTGTGTGGAGGTGTGAAGGTCATTTGTGAAGACTGTGAATAGTAGTGGTCCTAAGATAGAACCCTGTGGGACTCCTATAGTTATGGGCAGCTGAGGAGAGAGAGAATTTTCCCATTTCACAGCTTTGTACCTGTCAGTTAAGTAGCTTTGGAACCAGGTAAGAGTGGAATTAGATAGATGATATTGGTTTTGTTTGTTTAGCAGGATTTGGTGTGAGACTGTGTCAAATGCTTTGGACATATCCAAAAAAAGAGTTGACACTTGCAGGCCTTCATTTTTGAGACGGTTTACTGTGTCTGTGAAGCAGAGGAGAGCTGTAGTGGTACTATGGGCAGGTCTGAAACCATGCTGAGTAGGTGACAGGATGTTGCAGTCTAAGAGATAGTTTAGCATCTGGGTATGGATGCATTTTTCTAGGATTTTGGCCAGGGGGGAGAGTAAAGCAATGGGTCTGTAGTTATTAAGTTCAGTGGAGGTCCTGCCTTTATGTATGGGTGTAACATAGGATATTTTCCAGAGTTTGGGCACATAGTTTGCAACAATTGATCTGTTTATGAGAGTGGAGACTGGGATAGCAATAGCATCTGCTGTGAGTTTCAAGAAATAGCTGGGGAGTAGGTCGGCTGCTGTTGGTGAGGTTTTTAGTTTGGAGAGCATGCTTTTGATTGAAGTGGTGGAAACTGTTTTGTGGGTAAAGCTTGTATTAGTGTTGTTTGTGTTGGGGGGGATAGTGAGGAAGGAACTGTCCTGTGATACTAAGGATAGACTTGAGTTCACAAAGTGGGAGATGAATTGTGTTTCGATGGGAACTTTAGTGTCAGGGGTGGTTGGTTTGGGGGTAGCCTTTTGGGTGGATTTTAGTAGCTGGTTTACATTTTTCCAAAATTTTTGCAGGTTGTGTTGGTATTTAGTTTGTAATGTTGTGTAGTAGGATTTTTTGTCCAGCCTAATGCATTTTTTTGCATGGTTGCGCAGTTTTTGGTACTTAGTTAGGCTTTGTGTTTCTTTGTTTTTTTGATAGTAATGCCAGGCAGTGTCTCTGCACTTGAGGATTTGTTTGGTTTCTTTACTGAGCCAGGGGTTTGTAGAGGTTCTAACCTTGATTTTGCGCAATGGAGTGACAGTGTCTAGGTGTTGTAGAAATGTTTTGTTGAAATATGCTACAGCCTGGTCAAGTGGGAGGGTTTTTAGGGGGGGTCCAGTCACAGTTACACAGTAAAGTGTTGAGGACCTCAGGAGAGAATTTTTTTGTGTTTCTAGTGGATATATAGCTAGTGGTTTTGCATAGGCTTGTTCTACTACGTATAAAGTATATTATGTTGTGGTCACTTAAGGTGTCTGGGAGACTGCCTTTGTGAGGGTACAATGTGGGGTTGCTAGTTAGGACCCAGTCAAGGATGGATTCCCTTTTAGATTTTTTATCACACCTAGTTGGAATTTGGACTAGCTGCTGGTAGCCATGGAGATTTATTAGATTACTTGGTGGTTCTGATATACAGGTGAACCAATCTAGGTTGAAGTCCCCCAGAATAAGGGTTTCTTGTGAGTATGTGGAAGAACACCGGGATAAGAAGTCTTCAAGGCTAGCAGGTGTATTACCAGGTGGAATATAGATCACAATTGTGGTGATGACCTTTTTAGGGTGAAGTTGAAGTTATGAGATAAGTATGTCCCAATTATTGGGGGAGGGGTAGGAGTTTGGTAATTGATGGACAGTTAAGTTGGACTTGTAGAGTAAGGCAGTTCCACCCCCTTTACGAAGTGGTCTGTCTTGTCTAATGATATTGTAGCCGGTAGGGAGAACTTCTGAGTTAGCTATGTTTTTATTTAGCCAGGTTTCTGTTAAAGCAACTATGTCTGGGGAGTAGTGTGCTATTGTGGCCTGGAGTTCAGGTATTTTATTTTTGATACTTCTAATATTAATATTTAGCATTAAAAGATGGTTGGTTTTGCTGCTGTTGTTGATTTGCCCAGGGATGAAGAAAGTGGGGGTGTTATGTTCTGACATTTGTGTTGGTGCAGTTTGTGTTGGACAGGATGGATTTGGGCCAGGGTTGGGGTGGATATCCCCACATGGTGAGCCTGGAGTTAAAATGGTTATACAGATGTTGGAGTTTGGTGAGGAGTGTGAGAAAGTATTGTGTTTTTTTGGAGTAGGAATGAGAGCATATGTGTTTAGTTCTGAATTGGTCCATTATGTAGTTCTTGAATAAGTGTGGGCAGATATTATTATAATGTGTGGTGTCTGTGTATGAGAGTGCATAATGCAGTGTTGTGCTACTAAGTTTAGGGATATTGCTAGAGTGATAACCTGTGGTGTTGTAAAGAATTATGAGAAGACAGACTAGATTTAGTTGTGTGATAGTCATGGTTATAAAGTTTATGTTTTTTCTAGGTGGGGGTCTGAATAGGAATTATAGGGTTGCACTATATGTGGATGGGGAAGTAGTGTGGGTGATGCAAAAAATGCTTAGTGGGAATGAGAGTGATTGGGAGTATTTTGTGTGGAGCAAGTTGGTGTTGTTTAATGTGATATGGCTTGAGGAGCTGTGATTGGTGGAGGTGATGTGAGGGTGAGCTGTGGGTGTGGCTATGATTACTATAAATGTAGAGGTAGTGGGGGTGGGAGGGGATAGGGGAAAGGGCAGGGCAGCGGAGAGAGCCCAAGCGTTAGCGAGGGCGAACGGAGCGGGGCAGAGCCAGAGCCAACCAAGGCAAGAGAAAAAAGTAAGTATTACTTTACAAATCTGAACACTTTTAAAACAAATTCCTGAGGTCTAATGGCTTACCGGCTAGCAGAATGTAATTGCTGTAGAGCACTTGTGTCCTGGTGGGAGACTAGAAATTTAAAGATGGCTCCATGCTCAACAGGATTCTAATATAGACTTTATTTTGGGGGAGGGAGATAGTACAAGGGATGTAAACCAGGTGGAATGCAAAGAAACCAGAGAGGCAATCAGTGGAAATCAGTGAAGGCCTCAGAGAGGGAAAGTAATAATTCAAACTACCTGTAAAGTGAAGGAGAGAAGAGACAGCAAAGTTTATTAAGGTTGGGAGTGTGTCTTTACATTGACTTGCTGATTAGTAACCAGTTTGTGCACAGATTAGAGTAGGGAGATACATTAGCAATGATAGAGATGCAAATAAACAGGTGATCCTCCAAGTGATACAAACTAAGGCAGAAAGAACTGAGAGGGCTGCTTGATGGTTAATTTAATTTAGTCACAGGGATGTGAATTAAATAAACATGGATACTGGGTTAAGAAGACACTTACGGTACTATTCATACTCTAGGATTTAGTAACTGCCTAACAGTTATCCACAAAAAGCACTGCCACGTGTATATGCAAATAAACCTAGTGCAGGTTATTCAAGCTAAGGAAATGCAAAGGCATTTTGATAAACATGACTACTTACAGTAAAAGCATAAAGTACCTGATGGTAAGTCTGTATATGCAAATGACTACTTGAAAGTAGCAGGCTTCATAAGACTTTATGTGTATTTAGATATTGCAGATGAATGCGACTATGTGCAGTCTTAAGACTTAAGGCAAGTGGTGCCCTGCACAGCTTCTATTATTAATATTTTAAAAAATAAAGGAGTTTATTAGGTTCCATACAGGTGTATCTTTATTTGGACACCCTGATATTTTCAATAAAGAGTAGAAAGAGAGAGAGGGATAGAAAAGTTTGAAAAAGGGGAAACACAACAAAGAAGGAGACACAGCAGGAACACATCAAAAGGGTTGTGCTGGAGGAGGTGGGAGAGGAGGCATACCAAGTTTTTGTTGCCGAAAGACCCCGTATTTTTTCATGTTTTTATATAAGAGAGTGGTGTCAGTGGAAAGTAGGTAAGAGGGTGAAGGAAACAGGATAAGAGAAGGAAGGGGGTGTTGAGGAGTGGTGCCCTATAACAGTCCCCAGTGCACAAGGCCTCAAGCATTTGTGTTGAAGTGGAAGACCTTGATGCTGAGTGGACACAGGCCTCTGGTAACACTGTGGTTGGCATCAACTAGGGCAGTAAGTCATCCACCCCCTGAAGAAAATCCTCGAAAGGCTGAACCTGCTCCACCACTTCCTCAACCAAGTCCTGAAACCCCCATTCATTGAGGCTTGCCAGCCTGTCACATTTCAGGGTGCCTACAGGACCAGTGCCACCTCATCAGCCCTGTGGGGATATTCCTGGATGAGCAAGAGGTGAATTTTCTCTAACCTGGGATGTACATGGCTGGGCAGCTCCTGAGGAATTTGTAGCTATAAAAAATGAATAGAAATGGGAGAGAAATAAAATAAATTAGGACATAGGAATGCATAATTAAAATAAGAAAAAGAGCAAATAAGGGGTGAGAGATATAATATTACACAGCATTGAATTTCTTACTTAAAAACAATTTTATTTTTATAAATCTTTATCCAGGTAAGACAATGTATGAGAAGTACTTATGCATACCTGTGAACAATGATGTGAGAAGTGCTGGTGCATACATGGGAACAATGACATGGGAAGTGCTTATCCATATTTGGAATGAATGAGTGTATTGCTATGAAGTCTTATTGGGATTTATGTTTTGCAGTCTACTATACTAACACAAATGATAATAACATGTTGGTATTTGTGCCTGATATGCATTTGTTTGCAATATCATACTGAAACCGCCATTTATAAATATTTTACTTGCATATCTAATAAAATAAGTTAGACAGCCTACTGCATTGATACTTTGGCATAATTTAGATTTGGTTGCAATGATGTACTGAAAACAATGCAGGCCTTCATTTACCGTCCTTTATAAATATTTGCAGTTATATAGAGTAATGAATTCAACTGATGACAGAATACTGTATTTGCTACTTCATTTATGCTTACCAACAGCTTCAAACAAACTGGGGAGTCTCCTTCTGTGCTGCTTATTATTATTATAGGCAGTCTCCAGATCCACTCGATACAGAAGACATAAGACAATTGTTTAGCTGTATTTCTCTTTTTTTATCCCTTAGCATCTCTTATATCCTACAAAATGTGCAAATGACCCTGAACTTACGTGAATAACACATCCATAGTAGCTTGTGATTATTTGAATTAGGTGGCAAAAGACTTAGTAACCTGCAGACTTAAAGTAAGAAAAAATAATAAAAGTATTGCAGATTAATACGTGGTTCAAAATGATGTAACATTATCCACACATGAAAATGCAAAAAACATTCATGGAGGGTCTCAGTAATAATCTGCTCAAGCAACAGGAACCTCCAAAGCAGAAACGCAAGCAACCTCCACCCACCAACACAATCCAAATGACACATAGCCCACAGACTCAGTGTGCCAATAAACCACAGTCCATAAGGCAAAATAACGTGTCCAACACACTAGTCATAGGTGACTCTATAGTCAGGCGCACTGATGTCCCGCTCGCCAGGCTAAACAAGGAGAAGGTTACTGTCACCTGCCTGTCGGGTGCCAAGATCCGCCACATAACCCACGCACTCAGGTCACTCCACAAGAAGTACAACTATGACACTGTCATTGTCCATGTTGGTGTGAATGACCTGAGACATACCTCCCTGGACTACATGAAAAGAGACATGGAAGAGCTCTCTGATCTTGTAGCCCAGACTAGCAAGTAGCATCCTGCCATTGCCCAGAATGTTACTGCAGTACAAGGACAAAATGATTGACTTCAACAACTGGCTAAGGTTCTGGTGTCATTCTAAGTGGATCCAGTATTTGTCTGCCTGGGTCGACATGGTCAACAGACCACGATGCTTTGCCAGAGATGGCCTGCACCTGTCGCCCCTGGGATTCTGGATACTGGCTTGGGGCCTTGCTGCCCCTATAGTGCCTTTTTTAGGCAAGGGTCAAATGACAAATTCACCACCGTAACAGGAACAGCCAAGCAAAAACTGAGGGCAATGCTACTCAATGCTAGAAGTCTAAATCTCAAAATGCACTCACTCGAGGCACTCCTTAAAATGGAGAACATTGATATCTGTGCAGTGACTGAGACCTGGTTCAAGGCTCTAGAGAGCACCCCTGCATTTCCAGGCTATAACGCATACCACACTTTTATGCCATCTAACCTGAACTAAAACACCAAAGGAGGAGGTGTGTCCATATTCATTAAGGATATCCACACATCCAGGCTAGTTGCACAGCATAATGCATCTGAGGTTATCCAAGTGCAACTAACTCTGGGCAAAACTGCAATCCAAATTGTAGCTTGCTACAGATCCCCCACTATGCCCCAGGATTCCCACTCCTCTTTTCTTGATATACTGGAAAATATTAGGGTTCATCCAAACACCCTAATAATAGGTGATTCCAACTATCCCACCATTAACTGGGAAAACTACTCATGTACCAACTCCTTCGCTCAGTGCTTTCTGGAATTCATAAATTCCAATGCCCTGGATCAACTTATCCACACCCCCACCAAGGGCAACAATATCCTAGACCTAGTCATTACCAACATGAGTGACCAGCATTACACACCTGTAGTCAACTCCTCATTGGTCAGATCTGACCATAAGTAAATCACCCTAGATATCCACATCCTGGCCTCACCCACCATTAAGAAAACCACGGTAAAATATTTCGACAAAGCCTACTTCATGCTTCTTAAGACAGAACTGGTGGACTTCATGACACCCATGCAGATGGACAATACAGTTACGACTGCTGAATCCTACACAAATGCACTCTATAAGCACTTACACAAGTGCATGGATCGTGTTATCCCAAACAGTACCAAGATGCTATCCTCCAAAAAAAGGAAGCCAATCTGGTGGTCACCTGCCATAAACAAACTCTAAAAAAGAAGGAAGAAACTGTTGCAAAAAAGAGTAAAATCCCGTGAGTGGAGGAGCTCCCTGGTCAGCCTCAGTAAGAAGCTGAGATCCCTTATAAAATCCTCCAAAGCTAGCTACGAAAACAAAATCACCACTGATTCTAAGGGCAACTACAAAGCATTCTATAGCTATGTCAAAAATCTCAATGGCAGCACCCAGATCTGCTCTGAGTTACAGCACAATGGCATGAAAATTAGAGAACCAACTGATATTGCCAACATCCTGGCAGATAGATTCGGTGCTAACTTTACCCACTCTCTCCCCTTAAAGGGCCCGTATCTATACAGGAAGAATGCAGAGTCCCTATAATCACATCTATGCAGGTAAAAGCTGCACTCTCTAAAACCAAAAACACAGCATCCATGGGACCAGACATCCCAGGCTGCATTTTACATGAACTTCAGAATGAACTGGCTCCCCACCTAAGCACCATGTTCAATCATAGTCTCACATCAGGCTTTGTGCCTACTGAATAGCACACAGCAAAAGTTATCCCACTCCACAAAGGAGGAGCCACCACTGATCCTGGAAACTATCGCCCTGTTAGCCTGACGAGCCTGATCTGCAAAGCCATGGAACATATCATCAACATGGAACTCATAAACAAAGACATTGGCAACCTCCAAACTCTGGACCCCACCCAGTTCGGGTTTGTGAAAGGCAGATCATGCCTTCTGAACCTGATCAACTTCACTGAGGCAGTCACCAAAGCCATAAACGAGGGTAAGGTGGTTCACACAGCCTATCTTGATCTCGGCAAGGCTTTAGACACCATCCCCCATTCTGGAATTATAGCTAAACTCACTAAACTAGGTATATCTCTATGTTACAAGATGGATTGCCAACTGGCTCACTGACAGAATCCACACTGTAAAAGTTGCAGACTCCAAATCAGACTTCAAAGCAGTGACAAGTGGAGTACCACAGGGTTTAGTCCTGGGACCTCTTCTGTTTGGTGTCTACTTCTCTGAAGTACAGGCTAACACAGAAGGCCTCTGGCTAACGAAGTTCACAGATGACTGCAAACTAGGAGCCATACTCGAGTCCCCAAATGATGTAGACATCCTACAGAAGGGCCTCACTGAAACAGATGCCTGGTGTCAGAGGCATGGCCTCAAGCTCAATGCCAAAAAGTGCATTGTCATCTGCTATGGAAAAAACTCTGTAGTCTACTTAATGCCAAATGTGTGATAAGAGGCCTTGGGTCCCAGTTGGACAGTAGTCTCTCCTGTGATAATCACATTGCCACAGTAGTCAGGAAATCCTTCTATGTGGCACACCTCATCATAACAGGGTTCTCGTCCAGGAAAAAAGAGGCCATTGTTCCCCTGTACTCAGCACTTATTAGACCCATTATAGAGTACAACACCCCTTTTGGAATGTACCTCACAAGACATCTGCAACAGCTGGAAATGCCACAGAAGTACCTCACAAAGAGGATTACTGGCCTCAAACAGATGCCCGACACTGACCGTCTCAAAAAACTCCAGCTTTACTCTGTAGCATATCGCCTACTCCGAGGAGATCTCTGCCTAACATATAAAGCTATGTTAAACCCAGAGCTGTTGGACATGCTACACCTAAAGAAATCCCAATCCCTCCGAGCTATATGCTCTAGGGACCTAAACCTTGTCACCACAATAAACAGGACATGCTGGACGGATAGATTCCTGTCCCAGAGACTTCCTATACTCTGGAACAAGCTACCCATCTATGTCAAGCAAAGTTCCTCATTAGCACTCTTCAAGAAAAATCTTGATGAGTGGATGGGAAATAGGAAATACACCCCGGGGATCACTTCTATAGCTCTCCTCAACAGGAGCACAGGAAATTAACTTTCTTGTGTAGCATAAGCCAGGGAACCTTATTGGCTAGGCTTGCTTAGGCCCTTTGGCCGATAGCCTAGTACCTACCTATGAACCTATAAACTTCAAGATATCAACAAAAAGCAGTGTAATGGCAGAACAGCATAATATACAAATTAAAAAAAAAGAATAATTCCATAAAAGGAAGAGACTAAAAGCCACCCATTATTACAAAAATGGTGAACACTTCATTTTTTTAATAATATACATAAGAACTTCATTAGACCAAACCAAAAAAAAAAAAAAAAAAAAAAAGTTCAGTACAGATCACATTTGTAGCCAGCCAATCAGAACAATGAATAAATGAATGAACAAATTAAGTCAATCCAACCATTTAAAAAGACAAGTACCCATTAATTAGGAACTATTTATAGGAAATGTAACCTGCAATAATATGAACAGTTATATATACATGATACATTAAGAAAACATTTAATGTTAATTACTTCATTTAAACCAGGAGGCTTATCTACATCCAGATCAATTTGCCATCTCACATCTTTGCATTCTAGCATATTAATAAGATCACCTGAAAGGGAAATATCTAATATTGTAGCTGGTACAAAAAATAAAAATGAAAAAGAAAATGATAAACTGAGGTCAAGGGAGAAGAAATTAGTCTGCCCAATTTTCAATTTAAGTTCTTTATTATTGAATGAACAGCATACTAATTTACTGAATAAGGGATTTTGTTTTATTACCACCAAGCAGGCAAATCTGGTACAATTGACAGTCGATTTTAAACTGTATATTAGGAAATTAACTTTGCAATATATTTTGAATGATGTGACATAAGTTTAAAAGACGTGATTCTGTTTTAATGTGTAAGAAAAGTACCTATAATCCCACATTGCATAATATATTGACTGTGTTTCAACAAGCATATGAAAATGATTTTAAAAGGTTAATTATGCAACAACCCCCAATTAATATTCAAAAACGTGCACGCTGATTGGTCAGTGTGCATGTTGTAAATCAGAGTTATAGTAATGGAAAAAGGTCCGGTCGCCCAGACTTTTTCTATTACTATAACTCTTTTTTTACAGCAATGGAGAACGCAAGATCTCCATTGCTTCACACTGTCTCACTATGTTAAACTTGTTTAAAATAGCGAGACAGCTTTAAAAAAAGCAAAAGAGATTTTCCGTTGCTTTTTTTAAAGCTGTCTCGCTATGTTAAACTCCTTTAACATAGCGAGACAGTTTGTAAAAAGCAATGGAGATCTTGCTTTCTCTGTTGCTTTTTTCAAAACTGTCTCACTATGTTAAATGGGTTTAACATAGCGAGACAGCTTTAAAAAAAGCAACGAAGACTCTGTTGCTTTTTTTAAAGCTGTCTCACTTTGTTAAACCCATTTAACATAGTGAAACAGTTTGCAAAAAGCAACAGAGATCTTGCTTTCTCCATTGCTTTTGCCCACAGCTCTGATGTACTGCATAGGCATATGCATGTGCAGTACATCAGAACTGCCGCAGAATACCAGACAGCTGCAGAAGGGCAGCAAGGAGGCATTATACAATGCCATTATTTAAGAAAAGTAATTTTTTTTTTCTTAAATAATGTCATTGTATAATAGTAATAACCCACTTCTGGATGTGGGTAATGCTGGATTTACCCATGGCTGGCTTTGTTTGGCCACTCGGGCTTCACCCTCGTGACCAAACCAAACCAAACCAACTGTGCGTAAATCCAGCATTACCCACACCCAGGCGGGGGTTATTGCTATAGTAGTAAACCTATTAGAAGGTGCATAATTTAACTAAATCTGAAAAAAGATGCATTGATTGAATTGCATAATAATAAGCATTTAAGAATTATGAACGCTGACAAGGCCAATTGTGTGGTTGTTATGGACATTGACAAATATAATGAATGTGCATTTAATATATTGTCTGATGTTAGCTGTTATAGATTAGTACCCAGATATTTGGCGCTACAATATTTTTTGAAAGTCAATTAACTGTTATTTGATCTACTTAATCAAGGTTTTGTTGATTTTTCAATTTTTGAATGTTTAAAAATTATTATACAAAGGTTGGTGTAATCTTTCGTATTCCAAAGATACACAAAGATGCTATCAGTCCTCCATTTAGACTGATTGTTTCAGCATATAATAGTAAAACCGAATGTATAGCAGCTTATATGGATTTGATCTTGAACCCCATGGTTCAATGATCAATGTATTATTTGCAAAATTTTGGGTTTGCTTAGATTTGTTTAGAAATTATATTTTTAAGGGTACAGAAATTATGTTAATTACTATTGATGAGGCATCCCCATATATTTCTGTAGTTTGGGATATGGGTATTGAATTTGTTAGATTACATCAGCAAATTCACAGATTTTGACAACATTACAATTAATACCACTTGTTTATTACTTGAGTTAGTGCTTACTAATAACTTTTCATGTTCCAGGATAAAATTTATCATAAACAGAAAGTGGTAGTTATAGGAGATAGGGTGGTGCCAGTATTTGCAAATTTAGTGATTGCCTGGTGGGAACATGATTTTTTTGATAATATACCCTCTATATAAATATGTCAGTTTAAAAAAAAAAATTATAGATGATTTAGTATTTACTTGGAAAAGCAAACTGGATGATTTTTTTTTTAATTTTAATGATCTTAATGATAATACTATTTTTTTAAAGTTTACTATTGGTGATAAATGCATAATGGGTCTATATTAGAAGACCAAAAGTTTAAAATTGTGAACGCTCTAAAGATCAAAAATGCTGGACTTCAAAGTGCTTTTTTTGAGATCGCAGTACAGTGAAGATCGGAATATTTTCCCTTTCCTCACTGTAGTGTGATCTCAGAGTTGAAATATATATTTAGCAGGGGGTGTGGGTGGGGCACAACCTCCCACAATAATGATTTCAAGGTCTGGTATTTTTGTTCTTTAGAGCTTTTGAGATTTTAAACTTTCAGTCTTCTAATATAGACCCAGGCATAACAGTACATTTTTTTTAGATTTTATAATTACTATGGATGGATCAAATACTGAGTTTCATAGTAGTATATTTAGGAAGCCAACTTTTGTCAATAATTATCTCCATTATAGTTGTATGCATCTTGTATTTAAGAAATGGAATGTTACAAGGGTACACTTTATTATACTTAGTTGATTAATAAACAATGATGTAGTTTTTGAGTACAAGTATGAGGTTATTTCGGGATAGAAGTTATTTAGGTAAATTAACCAAACTAATTGAAGAGGTTATTAGTAATAGGACTAATAGATTTCAGCCTATACTACAATGTGGTTATACTGCTAAATATAAGCCAGAAGTTAGTTATTTCACTAAATCTTTTGCAATACCTATTAGTTTTGATATGGAAAGCATTAAGGCTAGGATGAATAATTGGAAAATTATTCAAGGTAATATTGATTTAGTTAAAACTATAGGCAATTTTTCCAGCATTTACTTATAAAAATTGAGTAATTTGAAAAGTTAATGAAATAGAACAGATACAGCTGCATGTACTAATAACGTTGATCCTTATGGGACCTGTAGCTGTCAGTCTTGCAAACAATGTAGATATTTATTGAATAGCCAAGATGTTTTTCTTAAACATGTGACTAGACTAATAGTTGCTAAAAATAGATTTACTTGTGGGTTTCAACACATTGTTTATTTAGCTGTATGTAATAGCCGAGAAGGCTTCTATGTGGGAAAGATGAATAGAATGCTTTTATGAAGGATTTATCAACATGTACTAGCTACAAAAAATATCGGCAGAAAAAAGACAGAAAATCCACCCAAGGATGGCCAATCAACGAAATCCACAAGTGTTCCAATTAAAATGTAGTCCTTTAATACGAATAAAACTTTTCTGTCTTTTTTCTGCCAGTATTGACTGTTTTTGTGACAGACCACCTTTAGCGTTTGGGAGTTATTTATTTATTTGGATTTTGTTGATTGGCCATCCTTGGGTACATTTTCTGTCTTTTTTTCTGCCAGTATTGACTGTTTTTGTGACAGACCATCTTTAGTGTTTGGGAGTTATTTATTTATTAGCTACAAAAAATAAGGAAAATAATAACGCCTTGGCTAAGCATTCATTACTATGTAATTCTTTTAAGAAATTTAATTTTTTTGTAATGGATGCACTATTAGATATGTCCTGAGGAGATGATCTTAGAATGCTAGAATGCAAAGAAGACTGATGATATATTGATTTGGATGCAGATAAGCCCCTGGTTTAAATGAAGTAATTAACATTAAATATTTTCTTAATGTATCATATGTATAATTGTCCATCATGTTATTGTGGGTTAAGCAAAGAAAAAACAGTGAAAGCACAAACATGGCTGAACCAGTAAAAATGTTTTAATGGAAATAAGTGCTTTCACGTCTTATCATAGATGCTTCATCAGATCTACTCATTCACTGTGTTTGTGCCTTCACTGTTTTTTCTTCAGTTTTCTCTCTACATTGGCTGTGAGGCATTTACTTATTGCTGACCTTGTTTGTTTTCTCTTATTGTTGTTTAAATTTCTATAAATGGTTCCTAATTAGTGGGTGCTTGTCTTTTTAAATGGTTGAACTGGCAATTTATTCATTTATTTATTCACAGTTTTGATTGGTTATCTGTAAACATGTGAGCTGTACTGAACTTTTAAAAGCATCTTGTCATTATGGCTTGGTTTGGTCTCATTAAGTTCTTAAGTATATTGTGGTGTTTTCGTGTTTTTTTTTCACTTCAAGAAATGTTTTGTTTTACTCATAGAATAGTCATGGTATAATGGCTTTAGTGAATACTGTAAAATATATTTGTTAATGGGAAATTATTACATCAGCAGTGGGAATGATTAGTGATTACTGAAAAAATCATTTAGTTTAGTGTCATTTAGTGATTGTAAAGTCATGGTAGAAATGCCATGATTTAGTTGTGTGTGTCTGATGTGGCAAGGATGTTTTGTTGGCTGTTCATACATGTGTCTTTACTTGGAGATTTCTAAGTGTCACTGATGAAGGAAAAATGACAGTATTTTGATTACAAGAAGGTGGTAGAGGCTAATGGAATGATGGACATGTTAAAAAGTGCTTTCCTAACAATTGTGAATGTAATCTTAATAGTGCAGACATTACTTCAGCACAACTTTACTAGGCTGGACTATGACTCTGCACGTGTATAAAATCATGAGGTTGGTGCTCTCTTTTTTTTTTTCTGAGGATGGTAGGCATGCTGTCATTGTTGTGTTGTTTGACTGATTTTTTTTGTGTATGACTGTGGCATATTTTTTATGGGAAATTGTATCCTCATGGCAGCCCTTAGGATATATGTCAGACTCTGTTTGGTAAAGAGGAACCCAAACAAGATCAGAGGGCAAAAGCCTGGAATCAAGTTGTAATGGACATTAACGTGGTCAATGAAAGGGGTGGCACATTAACACATTGCGAGGAGATGGCATATAATACTGTAAGATGTGCTAGAGCCAAGGAAGGCAGAATGCAATAGCCCACACCAGAACCTGTACTGAACGTCCAAGACTTATTCCTTTAACGCCAGCTGAAGAATACCTACTCTTCTTTCTGGGTATGAATGTGACATAGAAGATGGCAGGACTGGAATAATCAGAGGTGGTATGGACACTGTCTATTATCATCATCTGCATCAGTAACAACAACATATATATAGAACATTGAATGATTACCTGCAATGATTAAATTAAACAGACAACATTTACTGTTAGCAGGTGAACCTTCCAGATCTGCACAGAATAATAATGAAGGCAGTGTGCATAGTGAGCATCCCTTTCACTGCCTTATTCAGAATACAGTAGTGTATGCTACTTCTTTATTGGTAATGTTTTTAAATAATTTTTTATATGGTCAGCAGTGGAAACAAACAGTTCCAATATACCAATACATTAGGAGGATATCAACTGCAGAATGGCTGTTGAAGATGATGACAGTGATAACAGAGTTATATTAATCAGGCAGCCTGAGAAAAGTGGCAGTCAATCTTCAAGTATAAGGGCAAAATCTGACATCCAGCATGTTAGTAACTCTGTGGGAAGTGACAGTGCATCACAAAGTAAAGTGCATACTGACATTACACTAATGCTTGCACGTGGAAAAATTCCTTGCACCTCTACAGTATCTACAAACCCATATAAACACTTTTAGGATAATGGCAAAAATTCAGCCGTAACAGTGTCCACACACCCTTACAAAAGGGAGCCAGGTACAGACATTTCTTACAGCTACCCCAGGAAAAAGGAAAAGCATTGGCTGCCCACCGGCAAATGTGATGTGACATTGTTACTGCTCAGATAACTGCCACATACAGTCATTTGGAAGTGGTAAGATTCCTGCAGGGTATCTGTGATGCATTTCCAGCACTACTTGGAAATGGCATAGAATAGGGATAATGCCACGATAACACTGATGCATAATATGGTGGCACACCAAGCACCTGGGGCTATCTCCATTTATGCACTAGTTAGGACTTATAAGACTCAGGAAGGAGTTAGTCATGGAAGGTGAAGAGGATGAAGTACTGCCCTTACGCATGAGGACAAAACAAATGAGACTGCAAGTGCTTCTCAAGAAAGGACTGTAATTAGTCAGGGGGGACAAGCACAAATGATTTCATGCAGACCACTTCCATGTTCATCTACACCTAGTAGAATCTCTTATTCAACATCCCAGCCCCACAGCACTGTCAGATCAATTCCTATAGGATGACCTGCATAAAGCAGGTCATGGCATTGCACCAACTCACCATTCAGCTTTCATGACAGTCTATCTTCAAAATCACTTGCGCCATCACCTAGGCTACCTTTAGGGTATGTGTATGGCATTTTTAACTTTGACCTACTGTGATTCAAATGTGACATTTCTGTCACTTACAATTCAACCTTCACCCACTCGTGACAATGTTCTACTCAAAGGGGAAAAGTTATTAAAAAAGGAGGGAACTTTGCACACTTTTCAGCTGTATGCATTTCAATCCGTAATCATACTGCTTAAATCCTCATGAAACTATGGAAAGAAAGCTGTACATCATAACATAAGATTGCAGTGATTAACAATATTAATGCTCTAGTCATTACCATTGTTACAGCTGGCCATTACAAACAACTTAAAAGTAGTAATACACTGCTGCCACTTAACCCTCACCGCTGCACAGATAGTGATGTTTTTTGTCTCTGGAGCCACAAATTATTGTGTATGACCAAATGAAATAATTTGACATACTGCACCTCAACAGGCAACATAGTCAAACTGAGGAAACATTGCATATTATAAAAATGAATAAGATGCATTTTCCTTCAGTTGCAAGGGATTAACTCATGTTAAATACTGAAGTATCGCTTTTACTTTTTACTAATTGTACCACCTCAGAACATTCAATACGTGCATACTTAAGTATACCTCCTCAGCAAAGGTTATTGTGAAAACCAGTTAAAAGTTTGGTTATTTATTATATGATGCCTTAGAGATTCACAGTGAGCAGGAGTCAGTGAGAACTCAGGCATGGCATTTACCAACAATGATATGAGTACCTGTTCTGAACTAAAACAAGAATTATTTAAAGATGAGAAGGAATACTGGATGAACAGTGACACATGCGCCACACAGCACAGTCCACAGATACCACTGTATGCATCAATCATACTCTGTTTTTACAAGAAATTAAATACTAACCAAAATGCCATGGTCCGTAGTTCTGGACTATATGCCACCTCTTCATCTGAGGTGTTGCATGCCATGCACAAGCCTGATAGACGGGATGCCTTTCTACTGCTGCTGGATGGTCACCATTAGCATAGTAGGACTGAAACTGGGAGCTCCAGTAACAACATGGGTCATGACATTCCTCACTAAATGGGCACATGATCATGTTGTGCAGAAAGCAACATGCAATAAACATCCTGTATGCAGTAGCTGGGCCATACTGTAGGGAAACCCCAGGCTCATCCAGGCACCTAAAATGACTCTTCAAGAGGGCAACGACCCTATTAATGGCAATACAGGTCTGGGACAGGGCTGTATTGAAGATGTATTTTGCAGCTGCACTTAGACTTCTCACTGGTGTCATGAGCTGTGGTTGCAGTGGATATCCAGCAACACCTGAAATAAAAAGAGAAAATGGAAAGACAGGGGACAAAACAAAGGAAAAGTTTTTTAGTATTCTGTAATCCATTTTATCATGAATAACTACTTATATGAAAATAGAAAATAAATATCATTCCACTTACCAAGAAGATGACCAGTATGCATCCTACTTTGCTCATTCGTCTCTAATACAAATAATAAGAAGGCTTGGGTTTTTGTTTAGATGCTTTAATACATAGAAACACATCAGGATGGATAACAGCATCTTTAAATATGAAAAAACTAGTTAACAGACAGAGCTTACATACATACATGTTCACATCTCAACAGCTAACTACAAAATGGCAGTTAGGCTCACACGTACCCAGTATTTATACTTAAGTGCAAGCCTTTGGATAGCTTCTTAAAGGTACATATGCACACTCATTGATCTACATCCTCCCTCCTAAAAAGATTGCCCATTATGAAAAAAATGTTAGAGAGAGACATGCATTACTATGTACATCAGAAGCAAAATACAGTGTTCATGTCCAAGCTGCTTCATATCTCCTACAGGGTTTAAAGATTCCACCATATCTCGTAACATAACAGTCGGGATTAAAATTAGCAACTGTGACAGTCTGCAGTGCACAACTCATATCAGGAACTTCTGGATTCGTCATAGGAACAGGAATGTCCTCTGGAACTTCCTTTGGAATTGGAACACCAGACAACTCACACTGAGATAAAGACTCTCTTTCACAGGCTATTTGCTGTGGTGTAGGCTTGGATACCGGTAGTAAATGCCTCCAATTCCACATAAAGATTCCTTCTTCTGTTTTCACAATGTACAGTCTCAGGTCTGGACCAATATTCTTCATGACACCAATCCGATCATAACCTTTAGAAGTTTGCATCCTTACCACTTCTTTTCATAATGAATTAAGCAGTCTGCTGGTCTTATCATAGTAGGACATCTGGGTTAGGCATTTCCTCAACAGATTATGTTTCATTGATCTGCAGTTCTTGACACATGGAACCAACAATTGACTACTGAGTGGTAATGTGGTTCTGGTTTGTCTCGACAGAAGTCTCTGAGCAGGTTAACCAAGATGTTTATTTCGAGGAATATTTCTGAGATTCAAGAGATTTCAGAAAACATCAGTATTAGCTCATTTTGACTTCTCAAGTAACTGTTTTGCACTTTGCAGTGCATGTTCTGATAAACCATTTGACTGCGGGTACTCTGGACTACTTGTGACATGACTAAAGTCCTATTCTTCAGCAAATCTTTTGAACTGTTGGCTTGTAAACTGCATGTCATTGTCTGAAATAACTTTGTGTGAACTCCCATGTACAGCAAAATGATGCTACATCTTAGTAATGACTGTACTGGATGCTAGGTTAGGAAGCAAGTCAATCTCGAACCAACTGGAGTAAGAGTCGACTAACACCAAATAATGTTGACCATTCCACTCAAGATATCAGTGGGTACTGTCAACCAAGGTAGTTTCAGAATCTGGTTAAGCTGAAGTGGTTATTTCTGTTGATAAGGCTTTGTACTATTACACATGGAATAAGAAGAAAGTGCTCTCTCAATGTCTTGTGACATAGAAGCCCAAAATATTATCTCTCTCACCCTTCTTTTGGCAGATTTGGTTTCTGGATGCCCACAATACAAGATAGTGATGTACTCAGGTTGCAAGGATTGTGGAACAATACCTTTTGGACCATTCATTATGATACCTTTGTCAGACAAAATCTCATCTCTGTATGGAAAATAAGGTTGAGGTAAACTAGATTGCTTTGACGGCCTTCCATGATTGATAAAGTGGTGGAGCTTCTGTAAAACTGGATCTGTGGCTGTATGATCTCTCAGCTCATCAAGACATGTAGAAGAAAAATTTCTCAGTTCGATAACTTCAAAATCATCAGTCGAATGGGAACCTTGATTTTCACTCTGGTAAGTGGTATTTCTGTTAAATCTAGATAATGTATCAGCAAGATAAAGAAGTTTGCCTTTCTTGTAGACAAGATTGAAATTGTACTTTTGCAATCTCAGCATCATACGTTGCAGTCTGGCTGAAGCTGAATGCATTGGCTTTCTCAAGATAGTGACTAATGGTTGGTGGTCTGTTTCAATCTGGATAGATCAACTATAAACATAATCATGGATCTTGGAACATGCATACACAATTCCCAAAAGCTCTTTCTCAATCTGGGTGTGATGCTGTTTAGTCTTGGTAAGAGTTCTCAATGCATAGGCAACGGGTTGATCCTCTTGTAGAATGACTGCACAAAGACCAAATTTCAAAGCACCACAGGAAATTGTAACTGGTTTATGAACATCATAGTATTTGAGTGTTGGTGGATTAGCAATTCTCTGTTTCAGGATATCAAATGCTCTTTGGTGTTGCTCTAATGAAGACTAGGATACATCTTTACGTGTCAACTCTCTGAGTAGTGCTGAAAGTTGGCTCAAGTCTGGAATGAATTTGCCTAGGTAGTTGACCATGCCAAAAAAATGTTGCAGTGCTTGAACATTGTCTGGAGCTGGCATCTCAAGAATGGCTGATTGCTTTGAAGGGTCTGGTCGTAAGCCAGTACTTGTAAATAAATGACCGACATAAGGAACTTCTTGTAACCTGAATTTGCATTTTTGTGGGTTGAGCTTAAGATTCACTTGGCGTGCCCTTTCTAGAACCTTTCTGAGGTTTCTATCATGTTATGCTTCATCCCGACCTCCTACTAGTATGTCGTCTACTATGATAGCACAAGGATTCCCAAAAAAATTTGCTCCATTGCACGTTGAAAGACTTCACTTGCAGAATTTATCCCAAATGGCATTCTCAAAAATCTGTACCTGCCAAATGGAGTACTGAAGGTAGTGAGGAAAGCGGCTTTTCTGTCAAGCTGAATTTGCCAAAATGAACTCTTTGCATCTAAGACAGAAAACATATTGACATTTCGCATCAAGGCTGCAACTTCTTTGACTGTGTGCAATGGATGATGAGGTCTTTTTAGCTCTTTGTTCAAATATCACTGGTCGATACATATTCTGATATCATCTGAGCTTTTCTTGTGAGCTATTATCATTGAAGATACCCATTCAGTTGGAGTTTCCACTGGACAAATCAAACCTTATCACACCATTTTATCTATATTGGCTTTGTCTCTGTCCTCCATGACTATTGGAACTTTACGAGCTGGCCTGATAACTGGACTGACCTCTAGGTCTGACTTTATGGAGTACACCACTGGAGGTTTGCCTAGTGTGTCTTGGAAAAGATCAGCATAGGTAGAAAAAAATGTGCTGGGTAAAATTAGAGAAGTGGTCTTTTAAGCCAATATGGTGGACTTCCTTATTAAATGAAAGCAGTCCCATTTTCAAAGAGTCTTTGAGCCCTAATAATGACTGGACATGCTTCCTGACCACATAAAATAACAAGTCGTAGCTTCTCCCAGCAGAGTAACATGACAGCACTACTGAACCTTCAGTTTGAATTTCTTCACCTCCATAAGCAACAAGTTTCACACACATTGCCACATCAAGCCTTTCACTTTTACACACTCTCACAAATGTTTCTGCAGACATAACATTGCACTTGGAACCTGTGTCAGCTTTGAGCTCTGTGGGTTTGCCATTTATTTGGAGAGTATAAAGTACTTCACTCTTTGCCCTTAAATCTACTGCATTGATTGTTTCATGAAGCACTGATATACCAACACCATCAACATAAAGAGTAGACTTGCCACTGTCTAACTGATCAACTTGTTTCTTAAAATGTTCCCTTCTTATAAACGAATGTGGGCCTTTTGATTTCCGAAATCTTTTGAAGCAATTCCATTTATTACATTTGTGGCATTGTTGACGAAAAGCTAAACATTTTTCCCTTTTAGATTTATGATCACCACCACAATTACGACAGTTGGCAATGAATTACACTGGGGCCCATGCCTTGAGTTTGCTGACTCACTCTTATGCTTCACTGAGACTGTGCGAAGTCTGGAATGTACTAGAAAGTTCTGGGGTTCACCAGTAGGTGTTGCAGGGGTTACAGCTGCCATGGGCTTGTGCCTCTTTCTTTTGACCATGTGCTGCATACTATCAACATGAGCTTTATCACTGTGCCTTCTAGAGCTGCTCTCATTTGTAAGCATATTTGTGTGCTTTTCTGTGAGCTCATATATCTGACAAATCTCAATGGCCTTATTCAAATTTAAATCACTGTCTCGAAACAAAACCTTTATCACAGCATCATCTTTAATACCAAGCACAGATCTGTTTTTTATCAACTCATCCCTTAAGTTACCAAATCTCCACGTTTCAGCTTTATTTCTCAGGTCACTTAATATATGCTGCAAAAGTTTCACGAGGCTTTTGATCCCTTGTGTAAAATAAGTGCTTTTCCATTGTAACATTTGTCTGGGGGTTACACATTTCTCTAAATTTACATTTTAAGCACTCTGTGTCCTCCCTTGACTCAGCATGTACAACAATGACAGTTTTTCCCCCTCTCCTGCATAGACAGCAGGTGCTTACACAAATGAATGTTCCTTTTCTATGGCTTCTGACCCAGCTAATTTAAGCAGAGTAAATGCCTTTGTATGGTTATCTTTATCAGAAAATGCAGCCTGTATGAAAATGCCATACCCTTTCTCACACACTCTCCAGTTCCCAGCAATAATACTGTCAAACACAAGTGCACTGGGCTTCTGAAATCCATCTGCCTTGCCCACAAAGTATACACAAACACACTGAAAATATGGCCCTTTGTAATTATGTGTGAGCAAACTATTCTGTAAGCTTGTAACAACATTCAAATGCACTATAAACTCTCCAAAATGCTTTACACTAAGAAATTTGCCTTGCAATGACTGTATTCTGCGCAATATCCCCTGTAATGGCTGTACTCTGAGAAATATGTCTTGTAATAACTGTACTTTTTGAAATACCTTTACTTTACTGTAACACTGCAAAAACATGCTAACACTTTATACACTTCTGAAAACTTGGATATCTTTGTTTAATATGAAAATACATATGCTTTGGGAAAATGCAGTAATTTCCCCTTATTTTATTTGTTTTATACAAGTTCAACTTTCTTTGAAACATTTTCTGTAGTAATTTGAATATTTTCTATCAATAACAAACATATCTGTTTATGCGACTATTGCTTGGAATGTTCTGTATGCCCCTTTTCATATTATATGAATAAGAAACCATGTTGAGCAAGATTTAATATTTAATTTAATTTCTGACCTGTTTTGCAAAGGTTTTTCCCCTTTTTAGGATGATTCACTCTTGTACATTCCTTCAATCATAGCCAAGTGCCTCATCATTTTAGCTATGCCGTCTCAAAGTTCATGCCCTTTAGATATCCCTCTTTTGGCACCGTGTCACTCGTTCATCTCTAATACAAATAATAAGAAGGCTTGGGGTTTTTTTAGATGTTTTAATACATAGAAACACATCAGGATGGATAACAGCATCTTTAAATATGAACTAACTAGTTAAAAGACAGAGCTTACATACATACATGTTCACATCTCAACAGCTGACTATAAAATGGCAGTCAGGCTTGCACATGCTCAGTATTTATACTCTAGTGCAAGCCTTTGGATAGCTTCTTAATGGTGTATACACACTAATTGATCTACACCTACCATGCAAGAAGAGGTGGTAGAGTGAGCTAGTGTGACAGATATGGGAATCATGTGCCCTGCCAGGAAACTGGGCAGAGATGTTGGTGATGCATCACACACTATCTGGCAATTGATGGAATAGTAACCCTTCCCATTGCAGTTCTGCTCCACCTGTGGACCAAATAGGGCACTAATTGCAAAATGAGTGCAGTTTATCTCATCGAGTATGTCAGGAAAATATGTCACCCCATAACACACATAGTCTGGGCTTGGTCCTGAGGAGACATTGTGAAATAGATGTACTAAGCAACATGTGCAAGAATACATACAGGAACTGCCATCATGTCCTCAAGGAAGAAGCCTGTGAGATACCCAATGTGTCCCCAGTCTGCCTCTGTAAGGTCCCTGTGGCAAATATAGTGAGGACTATACATACCTTTGTATCAATAGGGAAAGCAAGTCCAAGCATCTCCCTAGTGACCCTTTGGGAGCCATAAATGCTCACTAAGTCTATTATAATATCCCTATCCACTCTGAACCAATCAAGTATCTCTTGTTTGTCAAACTTGTAGTGACTTATACTATACCTACATCTCAACCTTCTTGGCTGGTGGACAACGCTGAGTTTATTATTATTTTTTTATTTTACATTTGTTGACCGGGCTAGTCTAGCTGGATATATGTCCATTTTCAGTAGAGGCCCGGGGAGAAAAGCTCCACAAAAAGATGGGTTTATATAATCAAGAGTTGTTGTACATTCAAATCATAAATATTATACAAAAGGAAGGTGTTACAAAAAAAAATGGTTCATAAGCATTACCAAGAAAAATACTTTGCAATACTTGAAATAAAAATGCAAGAAATTTTTTTTTTTTTTTTTTTTTAAGGGTGAAAAGAGGTTGAGAGAATAGAAAGTTTAGTCAGGGTTTGTACAGGACAGAGATGTTGGGAATTAAGCACAGTTTTTAGCTGCCTCTTGAAGGTACAAACAAAAATACTAAAAGAACATAGAAAAGGTTTGAGGGGGTGAAAAAAATGTAGAGGGAATAAAAGTTTAGTCAGGGTTTGTACAAGGACAGAGCCATTGAGAGTTAAGCAAAGTTTTTAGGTGCTTCTTGAAAGTGGGTAAAGAAGTAATAGCAGTGAGTTCACTTGGAAGCTTGTTCCAGATAGGTCCAATACAGTTGGAGAACAAACAGATACAGACACAGAATTTAATCGGTTTTGGTTCAGCTGAGACAAGCAGTTCACACCAATAAATAGCAAGGCTAGCAGCAAATAACAGTGTTATCACAGATTGCAAAATAGATGGACAAGGTGCAAGTTCACCTTTAATAACTAATCTGCTGAGAGTGTTGCAAAGCGTGAAACTTTGACTATGAATGGCAAGCAGGCAGTATTGCTCCCCCTGTGCCCAGCATCCTGGCAGTGCACACAATTCCCATTTCTGGCTCACTAGCTTGTTCTACTGCCTCTTCCTGCATGCTAGGATGCTCAGTGATCATACTATCACTAGGGATCAGGTCCTCGATGCTCTCTCTAAGGCTAAGGTCACTGCATCAATTGGCTTTGATGATATCACAGACTGCCTTCTAAATAGCATGAAACATGGCCTATCAGGTCTTCTGGAATCACTATTGAACTGTAGCTGCAAACAGGTCTCATGCCTCATGAATGGGGAATAGCAATTGTTATCTGTCTGCACAAAGGTGGACCATCTACAGATGCTGAAAACTACACAGCCATAAGTCCCACTAGTCTGATATGTAAAGCCATGGAAAGCATTATCTTGGAAAGGAACAATGATGGCATAGAAAATCTCTAGACACTAGACTCAACCCAGTTTAGTTTTGTCATGGGCAGGTCATGCCTGGACAACCTGATGAACTTCTTTGAAAATGTCATCTAAGCAATGGATGAGGGCAAAATGGCTCACACTGCCTACCTTGACCTGTCTAAGGCCTTTGACATAATACCACACTCTGGCATTGTTGATAAATCAAGAGATTAGGTATAAACCCTTATGTTACTAGGTGCATAGCCAACTAGCTCACAGACAGGACTCAGAAAGTTAGAATTGGGGAGTCTACATCTACAAAGAGGCCAGTCATCAGTGGAATCCCTCAGGGATCAGTCCTAGGACTGCTTCTTTTTGACATCTACTTCTCTGAAGTCAAGGCCAACATCAAGGGCCTCTGGCAGACCAGATTTGCAGATGATTGGAAATTAGGAGGATTAATAGAATCCCCCACCAACACTAATTTTCTCCAAGAAGGGCTGACACAGACAAATAACTTGTGTCATTACCATGGATATACACTAAATGCCAAGAAATGCATAACATATCCTTAAGTAAATCCGCAACTCCTAGAAACTATCATATTGGCAAAACACAGTCAACCCAGTAGTCAGGGAGTTAGAGATAGATGTAGTCAATAGTTTAGCCTTTGACTATCATGTGTCTACAGTAGTGAGGAACTCATTCTGTGCTGCATAACTTATAAACAAAGGTATGGCATCTAGGTCCAAGGAGGTCATTATTCCACTTATTCAGAATTCATCAAACCTATCATTGAGTACCTATCACTGAGAAAATCTTTGATATATACCTAACCAGGCACAACCAACAATTGGAATGTCCACAGAGATTCCTCACTAAAACAATAAAGGGAGTAAATATGTCCCATGCAGACTGCCTCAAAGACCTATCCCTGTATTCTGTCTCCAAAAGGCTGTTGAGGGGACATCTATGACTGGCATACAAGCCATTGTTGGACCCTAGTCTGATGGACTTCTTGCATATCTGCAGAACAAACAGCATCAGTATTACCCATTCTAAAAACTTAAACCTTGTCTATGATATAAATAGGACCTGCTGGAGAGATAGGTATGTCTCCCACAGACTAGCCCTTCTCTGCAAAAGGTTCTCCATCCATGTGAAGCAGAGTTCCTCCCTAACCCAATTCAAGTGTAACATAGACAACTGTACAGAGAAAAGGAAATTCTTCCCTGGTTTGGCATCAATGTCTCTAATGGACACAAGCAGCCTTTAAATGGTTCCTCTCCCAGGCCCCTGCTTGTAAATGATTCACCTCCCAAGCCCCTGCTTACATTTACCAAGGGTACCAGAACTTGTCAGAGATTTGGGATGTATGGCTAGACTGAAAAGAACCCAAGTGGTCGTTAGCCAAGCACACACCTTTGAACATGTGAAGGTTGCATTTCCTTATACCATTTTACATCATTTCTTATTTGTGTGTCATTATAACTTCCTTTACTTATGCTCATTTACAGTCATTTGCATTAGTTTAAGTGACCTCTATGAATGGTGGCTTGCCTTCACTAATTTGTGGCAACATGGACAGCCTTAACCCATTTGTGTAATGACTATGAATAGCACCCTCACCATTTGTATATCTCTAATGAGAGATTTTAAACATAAAAAGCCCTCTCCAATACAAGCTAATGATATGCAGTGTTATAACCATATAGCATGATGTACACATGCATTTTATAGACATGCATAAAAATGCAATTGCAAAAGTTCATACAGTATGCATGTAAAGCAATTTATAACTAAAATTTACTTTTTTCTTTTCAAACAGCTTATACAGTACTGCATGATATGCATATGTTGATAGCGGGGTATATATGGGTGCCCTGCTTTTGGTCCAATTGCTCATTTGCTGACATCTATTTAATCAACTGCATTTGGTTGATACATGCAGATGATCAACAAATGTGTGAAATTAACAATCCTTGGGTGGGGGAATATTCTGTTTCACCATTATTATGGACTACTCAATCAAAGTGATTGGATATATATATATATATATATATATATATATATATATATATATATATTATGTGTGTGTGTGTGTGTATATATATATATATATATATATATATATATATATATATATATATATATATATATATATATATATATGGATATATTTACAAATTGTTATATCTCTGTTGTCTTCTCCATGTCTACATGCAACACTTCTACTAATTTGGGAAAGCAGTGTCATTGAACTGGTAAGTCCCTTACCTGAAAATTATGTTTGTATGTAAAGATTACATATATAATTTCCTTTTTTAAATATCACCTTTATTTACATCTTACTTAAATATTAATTGCAAAATATGCATGCACATATATTCCATCCATGCAAGTGAATATAAATTATATATCAGTATTCAAAACAAACTATTAACAGGGTACCATCATTATGTTAATTAAACAATGGTACCATATGTATTCATCATCCATTTTCTGAAACATCTTTAGTCAATGATACAGTGTCTTAATAATTCCAACATGAACTGTATGCTAAATCGTACGTCAGGAGATGATAAGATAATATACAGTCTAAGTAATTATATTTTCCTGGATTGTATACTATCTGTTGTATCAGAAATATCTTCTTTATCTTTTCCGTGAAAAGTC
Organism: Protopterus annectens; assembly: GCF_019279795.1. Classification (NCBI taxonomy): domain Eukaryota; kingdom Metazoa; phylum Chordata; order Ceratodontiformes; family Protopteridae; genus Protopterus; species Protopterus annectens. Next base: position 547,412,991 of record NC_056732.1, on the reverse strand, counting down.
TAGATTATTCTGTTGACTTCTACTGACCTACTCGGTCATAAGATATTGAAACCTAACCTGCATACAATTTGAGATATAACAAACCACCTATACCAATCATAAGAATTATCCAATTATCCTACGCATTTTACATTCCCATACCCAGGTCACAGGCAAAACCTACAATCATACTATCACTTAATAACTCACATCCACGTACGCCTTACAAATTCACTTTTATCATTCAGCAATATACTTCTAAAGGAGTCGTGGGTTGGTATAATGGTTACGATGTTTACCTCCCACACAGAAGGTACAAAGCTTGATTCTCACCATTGAGAGGGGAACTGACTTGGCTTAATATGACCCACAAGGGCAGCTAGCCAATACTAACCTATGAAACTTACAAATAATTCCTTACTCTTACAAGAAACCACTAAGCAAAACTGAGGTTCATTGCTAGTAGCTTACAGCTCTCATAATAGTTTACAACTTCCTTTTCATCCATCAGAATAACTAATATTATGCATTTATGTGCTCTTAAACCATCATGGTTGCCCTGATGAAATAATGCCACCATTAACAGAACATTCATCTCGGTTTCATAATTGTAAAGCTCTAAACTTTTCATCCCAAAACTCAGAATGTTATCTCCTTCAGTTCATGCGAATAGTGTCTCAAGCATCATTTTTAAACATTAGGTCAACATAACCCCCATAGTGTACTTGAGATCTCCTCATGCATCCCATTCATTAACTCCTGTTGTCCTTACAGACACAAAAATTAAAATAGGATTACTCATATGATATTAAACCCCCATACCCATTTATGCCAGACCAGAAGGAGTCAAGGCCTAGCATATTTCATAAAACAGCTAGCCTCATCTCATTAGTTAGTTATTACACCATTAGATAATAACTCGATGTAATAAGCATCAAAATCCTAACAAATTAATACAAACGCAAAATTACTAATAATTTTTAAAAATGTTTTCTGAACTTGTGAATGAAGGAGACAGAGGTCTTATCCTTCCAAGTCATTCTTATTTCATAATATCATTGCTGAATATAAATATAACAAAAACTTTGTAAGCATTCTTTTTGCTTGACACTAAGCTTAATCCTGCTCTACTTTCCTAGTATACCAACATAAGAGTTCAACAAGATATCAAACTATATACATATCTCATCTCTGTTCTGTTATCAGTCTTTTTATCCTGCCATTAACACTTATAAAGATCTTCTTTATCATACTGGAAACATTTTTATTTCCCATCTCACATGGGATAGGTAGGCAGATCTTTGGGATTTGAAGCTGGCATGTTCCCTACTATTTAAATCTCACACAAGGGGGTGAGGGTGCTAATTAAGCTTCCCTGGCAGAAACAATGGGCCAAAGGACTCATGTCTCATCCTAAGATACTTGGTCCTCACCCCCTAGCTCACAAAAAAATGAAATATAGGAATCTTATCCCCTCAACCCCAGGAGAACAAATAGGCCATCAGAATCTTGTCTCACCCTGGTATGCCATGATCTCGCTGTCTCATCCCCAAAGAAACAAATGGGTCATGGGGATCTTGTCTTACCCCAGGATACCTAGTGCTTACGACCAACAGAACAAGTAGGCCATAGCACTCTTGTTTCATCCTAAGATGCCTGGTTGTCCCTTCACCCACAATAGAACACATGAGAAATAGAACTCTTTTTTCACTCTAGAATGCATGGCTCTTATCCCCTCACCCCCAAAAGAATAAATGGGTCATCAAAATCTGGTCTCACCATGGCATGCCTGGATCTCACCCCCTCATCCCTAATAGAACAAATAGGTTATAGGCCTCTTGTCTTACCCTAGGATGCCTGCCTCTCACTCCCAACAAAACAAATGGACTGACTGGGTGCAGATAGTGAAACCATGAGGCAGGTCATGTGAATCTGAGGAGGAGGAAGAAAAAAATGGCAGGAGAAAGTTTTAAAAATACAGAAACATCTTATTTATAATGGTGTATAAGGTGATTAGGCAGTGTTGTTTAAAAAAAGCAGTCATGCAGCCTTTTTATGACACTCAAAATTTCTCACACTCTCATTATGTGTTGCATAAGATGTGTTGCTTTTACTGCTATGATTTGTAGACGCAAACTGTTACATTTTAAATGACATAAAAAAAGTATAATGAAATAAATATTAAGGGTTTTCTTCCCTGTATCTGAGCCATTCCTGTCTCATTACAAACATAAATATACTGTTTAATCAGATTAAAATTAAAGAAAAATAAAAGGCGCAAGGGAACACGTGCTGAAAATGAAAAAAAAAGTCTGTTGAATATGTTTTACTTTTTTAACTTCATGATTTTAAAAATGCCACATAATAATGAAAATTGTGGCTGCCAATGTTTTAGAACATTTAATCACCATCCTTTAGTTGTAAATGGATAAGGGATTCACTCAGTTCTGATTGACAGATTTATCAATGAAGATTTCTTAAATTTTCTGAGACCTTGGTATAATGAGTCTATATTATATGATTGAAGAGTCTCATAATAATCAATGCATATACAGCAAATGCTGTAAACTGCGAATGGCCACGTCTGCAAATGTTTTCCTCGGGAAAAAATTCACGTGTCCGTAAAATAAAAAAACAAACTTTAAAACACTTATCAAATGGGGGGCTGTGCCCCCTACACCTCCCTAACTAAAGATACCAACTCCGAAATCATGCTGCATTGAAGAAAAGGGCAATTCCCAATAACAGCCAACTGAATTTTTTTCCAAGGAAACAATTTGCGGATGTGGCCATTCGCAGTTTACAGCATTCGCTGTATATGTATTGATTATTATGTGTTTGAAGAAGAGACTTTTTGATCACATAATACAGAGCCGATATAATTTCCTTGAAGCTTACATCTGACATTTGAAAATTACCCATCAGTGTGAGAATGAACTGCCTTCATAGCTTGCACTTTATCTTCAGCTGTGTAGGTTTGTATCTAATACACAGGCTTTCTGATAAAAGTTATTTATCACATACTGAAATGATGGTATTGTATCACATTAATAAATAAACAAATAAATAAATATGTGTATGCATAAATAATGTAGATCAATAAAATTCAGTTTTGTAGTCAAGTCAGATCACAAAGCTGTCTCCTTTGAAGTAAAAATCAACCTGGAAAACTCAGCTAAACTGGGTCTATATTACATTATCGAAAAGTCTTTATATCGAACGGCTTTTCATCGACCCATAAAAGTCAAACTCTTATAATAGCAAACACCTGAATGAGTGAATTCTTTCCCTGGGAAAGAAACTGCTTGGCCATCCTTGTGAGTTTGCCCTTTTCCCCACTGTAGTGAAATCTCAGAGTTGGTATATTTAGTAAGGGGGGGTGGGGGGCACAGCCCCCCACATCGGGTGTGTAGGGGGGAAAAGCCCCCCCACTTTGTTATGTTTAAAGTAGTATGTAGTTCATGGTAGGGCTAGCAATTTCTTTCTCAGGGAAATAATTCGCTCATTTGGGTTTTTGCTATTATAAGAGTTTGACTTATGAAAAGCTGTTCAACATAACAACTTTTCAATAACATAATATAGACCCGGTAAACCAGTAACAAGAACAATTCTAAGGCAAACTACATCCTATTAAGTGACAGTGTTTCAAAATTAAAGGCTCCCCCTAACCCTGAGAGCACAGCTACCTAAGTGGCAAATGACTGCATATAGCCTGCTGTACCTACAAGAAGTAAACCCAAAATGAACACTAAAAACCAATCCCCTGGTTGAATCTTCATCTAAACAGTGTATATAACAAAAGAAGAAAACTCATGGCCCAAATCAGAAAGACCAGTTTTAATGAGGATCAGCATGAGACAATTATCTGGACATTTTGCAAAATTTTGGATAATTGAGGTATGGAATGAATTCTTCTTTGAGGCAGGTTGGGTGCTCTCCCATGTCTTGAACTCTGGACAGGAATTAGGCTGTGTGGCACCTTTGGATGGTGTATTCCTTTCGTAGATCTCAGAACTGCTGTTATCATCTTTTTCTGAATTTGTTAAGCACTGATATACCTCAAATGCAATTTAGGCATCATGTTCTCCTCTTCTTTTGCCACATCAGGAAGCAATACATCCTGAAACTTGCTAATGTTCTCTCTGTTGATAAGCCAAGGGTGCAAGGCAAATCAGGCAAAGAGAAATGTGTTTTCTTGCTACTGTTGGTTTGATGGGAATGCATTCAATTTCTTCACCGGACTTCAACCTCACTTGTATGAATTATGTAGTACAATGTTCAGTGGGCACCCTATTTAGCCATGTTTAATTTGCTTTTGGTTTTCTGTGAAAATGGCATATTATATAGGTCACATTCTTTCTTGTCTCACAATATTGACTTTAATTGTTACAAATGAATCACTTCATCACCAGCTGTATGCAAAAGGCTGTTTCTTACACAGGTGTGATCTTACTTTGTAACTCATCTGTAGTAGTAAACATTTCTCATTTCTTTACAAGACTATTAATTTTCTATGTTACCTTGTAGCATGTGCTGCATGCAGTAGTGGGCTCCAAATGCAATAACCTGCACTTTAATTTTACTTTTTGTTTTCTTATCTATTGTTTATGAAATATTTTACATGGTGATGTTGCAGCTTCCTTGCTACATTTCTTTTTCGGTGCTTGCTTAGCTGCAACTTCTCAGTTTGAGGAACTTGAGAAAAGTGAAGCAATATTGAGTGCCATTATCTTCTTGTGTGTCAGTCTGTGTGTCTTTCTCATATACTCCGACAGCTCCCTTTGCTACTTTAAGCAACAGCACAGCTCTCCAGCAGTAACTATAGCCGTACAGAATCCTATTAGGAAAACACACACATATATTTATATATCTATATATCTGTCACCTGCATATCTATGTCTTCCCAGTCATCACGAATAGCTGCCCTCTCTGACATCATGCAGTACAGCTCTGACTGACCTGAGTGGCAGATAATGCTGTATTCTTGCAGCATATCCTTCCAGAGTCAACAGAGATGGATCATGGTCAAATGGGCCCCTGTACAGCATAACGTACCACCACCCCCAACCATATCAATTTCCCATTACTTTGCAGTTTCTCTGTGCCCCTTCACCAATTCTTCCTTCCTTTTCTGCACAGTCTCTCTAAGGACTACAACCAGACTGCTCACAAGCACCTTACCCATGATCTTTAGATCCAAGTTTATTAGGAATGCTGGTGCATAACTTCTTGTGTCTCTGATGTCACTTCTTTCTTTTAGAAGTACATCTCCTTCCCCTATTGTTGTTGATATGCCTCATCTGTCCTATAAGGAAAATAATATTCTTGACAAGATCTCTACCAAATTGTCCCCAAAAACTTGAAGAACTTATACAACTCTATGAGGATCCCATCAAATCACGCCCACATTTTCTCCCTTTAAATTTTCAGATAATTTTTTTGACTTTTTTTTTACTTTGATAATCTTGCCTAACATCTGACTGTTTCTCCAGCTTGTCAAATGTCTTGCTTCTCTTTTTACACACAGTCATCTTTTATGCTATCTCCATATCTCCTTTACCCTTGACAAAACTCACAGCGTCTATTTCTGAGGTCTGTCACAATGGAGCAAGTACTTTTCTGTTTCATAGTTATAAATATCAAAATAACCATGACATGTCATATTAATGATACTGGAAGAAAAAAAATCAGATGCACTCAGTCCATATTCCAGCTCAGTCTATCAAAAAGAAGCAAATTATTCCCACTAGGAATAGTAAGAAGCTGAGCAAATGCAGGCAAGTAATAAGATGTTAGCATTCTGAAGAGGTGAAGATTTTCTTTCATGCAGTAATGATAGACCAGCCATATCAGGCCATAAATGAAGCATTTTCCTCCACAGGGATAGTTAAAGCATTCTATTTTGAAAGGATGATAAGAATCTGGTGGACGTTGCACTTTGTTGACACTTAAATGGTTGTCGACTTTAGTCTTTATCTTAAATTTTCCTGAGTGTAACCTGTGTGTTAATAGTATTCTGCCAAGTGGACATACACAACAAAGTTTCCTGTGGGAGGGAAGAGGTGGAGTGGTGCACAGAAAAAAGGCATGATGGGGGTAATCATTTTCCTGTTAGAGAAGGAAGGTATAAGGCAAACTTGTGCTAGTTTAATCATATACTGTATATATATATATATCTATATCTATATATATATATATATATATATATATATATATATATATATATATATATATAAATATATATATATATATAATCTTATCCCGCACATGTATCATCTTTGGCCATCCTCCACATTTGCTGTTGCTTGATATACCTGTTAGTTTTGCCCATTAGGGCAATTTTTCAGTTTTATATCCATTTCATGGACTTCTGTTAAAGTGGTTCTGTACAATAGGTCATTCATTGTGATGTATACTGTATAGTAATTGAATCTATGGATTTGTTATGAGATGTTTCTTTTTGGTGACAGAATTTCATTCCATTACAGTTTGATTCATACTGCTGGTTCACTTAGCTGTGTGTTGCTTATAACTTTTGGATACACTATTTGGCCTCAGTCTACTACATGTGGTAAAATGTATTTCATAGTGTGATATCATATTTTTACATAGTACTGCATGAACATTTTGCAGAGAGTACAATTTAATCTTGTTTGCATCATTAAGGAAAATATTCTTATTTTAAAATAAATACATGATTTTCTGAGTGTACTGGCATTCTTGTGAACAAATTTGGCTTGCTGTGTACTATGTCTTTGAAGTTTTATTCATATAAATATTAAGTAATATACACTGCAATAAGATGCCTTACATTATTATAACATTTTGTTTAGAATCATTTTCTCTGGCAGCAATATTTTCATATTTCTATTTTCACCATCAAATACTTTATTATTATTATTTCCTTTCCCGTCTGCCAAACTTCTCCTTTCCTGTCACTTTACCTTTTCTTTTCCTACTTAGCCCTCTTTCATCACCCTGAATTTTTCCTCCCTCTGCTATGTTCCTTGTAAACACATTTTACACTAGTGCTGGGGTGAACTAATGCCAGTGATTTAAGTCTATTTTAATATTTTACACTAATGCTTGATTGTATGTACAGCAGTCATTAATTTATCTTACAATGATTATGATACTACCACTTTATTTGCATTAATATGTTTGTCTTTTTAATAACTTCATTGTATGTAACTTTGTGGAGCTTTTCTCCCCGGGCCTCCACTGAAAATGGGCCGTTTCTAGGCCCAGTGGACTTTCCCGGTTAACAAATCCAATAAATAAATAACTAAATAATTTAATTATTGCCTTTTCAAATCAACAAATTCTGTTTCCGTAAGTGTTCTGATCCTGGTTTCTCTTGATACTGCAGATAGTCTAGACAGAAACCTCAAAGAACACCTCTCCTTTCATGTCAGCATACCAGAGTAAAAGAAACACATGCTATTTGGTGCTGTTATCTGACAGTCCATAAATAATTATATTCTTTAATGGCAGTAACAAACAATTCATTTATTTTTTTCTTCCTTAACCTGGCCACTTATCTAATGTCAGGAAGGTATTCATTACTTTAAACTTCATGGCAAAGGAAAAAAAAAGACTAATGAAAAATGTCACCAAGATATACAAGATGTTCAAAATGTAATAAACGTATTATAATCGGTTGCAGATCAGGGCTGACATTCATTTCTAATGTGTTTCCAAGGCAAGGTAATGATTTGCAGCTGCAGCAGACAGACTGCATAATCGGGGTCTGTTTATTACAATGCTGGTAAGACATTTGTTCTTCATTTTCCTGAAACATAAAGCTGTATGGTATACTAGATGACATTCCAGTGAAGGACAGCATTTCCTGCAGCAGCTTTAAAGAGTAAATCAAAATACAACAGATGACTTTTAGGGAAAAATAGTTTCATCCCTTATGAATAGCGCAACTGCTATGGTATGAAATTTACCTGAAATCATTAACCTTCAGGTAAAAAAAAAAATGCATCTGAGTCATTCATTGTTTACAAAATACTTTGCTTTTGTCATGATTCAAAATTGTGTCAATATGAAACTTAACAGTTATAAAAAAACAAATGTCATCAAACTAAAAAAATAAAATTGCTGTCTGTTACTCATAGGTCTCTAATTGTGTACGACTGCAATAAAACATGACCTCAGAGTTAATCTGTGATTGTCTTATGATGCAAATTAGTATTAATGCAAATAAATATATACATAAATATTGAAGCTTTTGAATGCAATGAATCATTGCAGTGCAAGCATCTGTATAGTTTTTATGGATGCAAACAAATGTTCCACTTATTTATTTAACAGGTTGGCCGAACTTCTCATTCCCTTTTCTGCAATAATTGAACAACATAGGTAAGTTTAAACACATGGTAATGTGGTAGTTTGACACAACTAAAGAACTGATGCATTTTTGTGAGGTGGTTGTAAATTAAAATACCAATGGATAACCTATGGAAACACAAGAATAATGATATGCGAACTACACAGAGAGAAACTGAAGAGAGGAGGGTATAAGAATCAGTCCTGGTCTTTGAAGCTGTGAAGCAGTACTTTAAGTAAATGAGACACTTACCACCCTGCCACTGAGACACTGTTGCCTATATACATTCACTAGTTTCACAATATGTTTACAGACCAGATTTATGATGCAATATTTAAATCTGTCTTTTTTTTAATTCATCTTTAAATAAAGTGGATGAAACACAGCTATTGCCTCATGTGTACATAATAATACTATTACTGGAGTGTCTGCTTGTCAAATGAAGCTGAAAAGCCATTTCTGATGCCTATGCTTTTCTGTTTAGTGGCAGAAAACAAAATAACATTCACCAGAGTTTTCTATGCAAAATGATGGAAAAATACAGGCATTTATGGGAAATGTAGTTCTTTAGCATGATGAACAATTCAATTACCACATTATGTAAAACAATGCAAGAGTAATCTTCATCTTTCAGCTTTTCCCGGTTAGGGGTTGCCACAGTGAATCACCTGTCTGCTCATGATTGGCAGTGGAGTTTTACAGTGTCAAGTTGCCAGCCTGGCACCCAACCTTCCACAGAAGGCACACACTTACACCTAGGGCCAATTTAGAGTGTCCAATCCACCTACAGCATGTCTTTGGGATGTGGGAAGAAACTGGAGCACCCGGAGAAAACCCACGCGACCACAGGGAGGACATGCAGACTCCACACAGAAGGCACCCCAGCCGAGGATCAAACTGGAGAACCTCTTGCTGTGAGGCGGCAACACTAACCGCTGCACCACCATGGCCGCCCATAAAAAAAAGTGATAAACATCTTTATATATTTTGCACAGAAGTCCAAGTTATTTGTCATGTTGACAACCATAGAGTATAATATTAATTATCTGCTTTCTATCAAGTACTGAACAGCTAAGGCTAAAGTTTGGGATAGCTTTAGGAGTAAATACAGGGCTGAACTTAATGCATATAATCTAATAAATGCAGTTTCTATGATTGTATAGGATGTAATATAAAGTCAGAATTCATACTAAATCTTTAAGCTTTACTGGAAAATGTAAGTCAAAAGCAGTACATTTACATATATGGGGGGACTTTATAGGGTATTTGGTAATGGCATCAATGAGTGTTTCATCGTGAACTGGTACTGACCTTGAAATTGGATACCCTTGGTGCATCAAGGCATTGCATCCATAACAACCAAGACTAGCTTTTTTTCATATGTTCCTAGGTTTGAAGGTAAGTACTAGGCAAGCTGCACTTGTGTGCCATTTTATGTCCAGCCAGTTTCTCATTTGGTGCTAGAATTAACCTATCTTGTCTGGTGTTGGAATCACCCATCGCATGGTCAATAGTTACATATTACTCCTAGTGAAATTACTTGTATTTTTATTTTTAGAGTTTTTGTAGGACCTGGGTTGTTGATGCCCTTGTCATTGTTCTCATAAAACTTATATCCTATTCAAAGATATGATATATACTGTAAAAGTCCTGGGCACTTACAATGAAGGGGGAAAGGGATGCAGCAGATAATTTATTCATGTTTAATAGCTGTTTTAACCTACTGACAGTTATTGGGGAACCAGAGCTGTCCCATCACTAACAGACATACAAGCATTCCAGGATACTAAAAGAGAATCATGGCAATGACTGGAAATCTGTACATTACACTTAAATCATAGGTATAATTATCAGATTTTATTTTATGATAATGGGATTTAATTTTATTAAAAACCATATGCTATGGGAGGGAGAAGTCACCTTCAGCAAAAACCTGCACTGGTACATTGTGAACATATAAACTGCTATTAGAAAGCATCCATCCCTGGTAGTAAGGGAGTCAACCAAACAGTGTGAAGCAAAGGTGCTAAATGCTACATCACAGTGCTGCCATTTCACACCAGTAAGACAGTTGGTGCACAGTAATGATGCAACTCTGCTCTGCAGTATGGATAGTAGTACTTCATGCTGGGCACACCAATACTGCACATGAACGTTTTCTTTTGAAACTGAAGTAGAATACAGGAAGAGAGGTGTTGTAAAAGAAGTATCCAGCATACTGTTATGGAATGGAAATGCAGCTTGAAGTCTTGTTAGTGGCACAGTGTTAACATTTTATAAGTGACACGCACACAAACATACATGCAAACACAAATACACAGACACACACACACACACACACACACACACACACACACACACACACACACACACACACACGCACACGCACACACGCACACGCACACACGCACACACACACACACACACACACACACACACACACACACACACACACACACACACACACACACACACACACACACACACACACACACACACACACACACACACACACACACACACACACACACACACACACACACACACACACAGTTGATTTGCTGAAGATTGCAATAGCCAAAATGATGAACTTTGTATGAAAGGTAAGTGGGATTGAGTTCAAATGATGAAACCTTCATGTATAGTGAACATTTTGACATTAGTATTGAGAGTGTGTGTGTGTGTGTGTGTGTGTGTGTGTATGTGTGTGTGTGTGTGGGTATGTTGGTATGTGTTAGAGTGTGTGTGTGAATGTGCAAGTGTTAGGTTAGGGTTGCAGTAAGGCTTAGGGAACTGGATGGATGAGTTTGAAGTGTGTCTGTCTGTCTGTCTGTCCATGTGTGTTTCGGTGCCTGTGTATGTATCATTTAGCGGTACTGTTAGGGAAAGGGTATTTAATACTCTAATATGCTGGGATGCTGATACAGGCAATAGCAGGGGTAGGGGTAGGATTAGGGTAGCATACATGAATAAGGGGGTGCAGGGCATGAAGCTATCAGACTTTGAAATGCTATTCATTTTACTAAAGTCATTGCAGATTCTGGTACTTCCATCAGGCTTGTAGACTAGCAGTATTGGGCTTCTCCAGTCATTTTGTGATACTTTTAACATCCCTAGGTTGAGCATGTTTTGAACTTCTTACTTCTTTGACTCTTCCAGGTTATTGTGTAACATATTTTCCTGTAGAATAATACTTATTTTACAGTGGGTTTACTGAGCTTTTCTACATTCATGTGCCTATTTTTAAATTTTAAGTAGGCTGTCATTGCATAATTTGTTTTATTATTTTACTTTATTTTGTTTGTAACTTCAAAACAATGTATTTCATTCCCAGGTGATGAACATAGGTTGATAGTGTTGAACTTTGAGAGGGGCTGTAAGTGGGTATAAAAGGAAAATAGTGCTGCAATAACAATTGGAAAATATCACAAACTGAAACCCCTTACACTAATAGAAGCAAGTTTGTTAATTAAGTAAAATAACATCTGTATGTCCCACCTTAATTAAAATACAGAGTATCCAGTCCTACAGCTATATACTGAGATCTCCTCCCCCAGAAAATGGCTACAGCATATTGCTGCAAACAATCTGAAAAAAAAATTCTATCCAGTAAATCTGTATTTTCCACCTTAATTAAAATAGAGTATCCAGTCCTACAGCTATATACTGAGATCTCCTCCCCCAGAAAACGGCAACAGAATATTGCTGCAAACAATCTGAAACAAAGTATGTTAGATGTTTCTGTAAATTCCAAACCTGTTACAATTTATTAAACTGCCCTATTATTTAGACAGTGTACCTAGGAAATCCTGTTGAGCACTGTACCTTAAACGACCAGCTGAACAAGTCCCCTCTCTCAGCATTTTCCCTTCTCTCCCAACTATTGAAACCCTATGCAGAACACTTAATTAGGTTCATAGGTTCATAGGTTTATACTAGGCTATCTGCCCTAAGGCATTTATAAGCCTAGCCCAAATTTTTGTGGCTTACACCACCCCTTATATGAAAAAATACTGTGCCCATTAGTTTGGTGTGCCTCTGTCCAGCAGTGACACAGAGATGATTCCCGGGGTAAACCTACGATCTCCCATCCACAGGTCAAGATTTCTCTTGAACAGAGTCAGCGAGGTGCTCTGCCTCACATGGACCGGGATTTTATTCCACAGCATAGGGAGTCTCTGAGTGATAAATCTATCCCTCCAGCATGTCCTATTTATATCCGTGCTAAGGTTTGAATCACTTGCTCTAGTGGTTTTGGTGGATTTGGATTTTTTGAGGTGGAGCATGTCCATTAATTCCAGGTTGGACATGGCCTTGTATGTCAGGCACATGTCACCTCTGAGCAGACGGTATGCGACTGAATAGAGCTGGAGTTTCTTCAATCTGGCAGCATATGACAGATTTTGGAGTCCCTTTATCCTTTTGGTGAGGAACTTTTGGGGTCTCTCCAATTGCTGCAGATGTCGGGTGAGATACATCCCGAATGGGGCATTGTACTCGATCATTGGTCTGATAAGTGAAGAGTACAGGGGAACAATGACCTCACTAGATCTGGATGTGAATCCCTTCATGATCAGGTGGGCAATGTAGAAGGTCTTTCTAACCACTTTAGCAACGTGAGTGTCAAAAGAAAGGCCACTGTCAACCTGGGTCCCCAGGTCCCTGATAACCTCTTCTGTGCTTAGTGGATTGCCACCTATATGGTAGCTTGGGGTTACCTTGTTTTTCCCGAAGGGTATGACTACACATTTTTTGGCGTTTAACTTCAGGCCATGGTTCTGGCACCAGCTATCTGTTTCCGTGAGTCCCTTCTGAAGGATATCCGTGTCCGATGCACTTTCCACTATGGCCCAGTTTGCAGTCTTCAGCAAACTTTGTCAGCCAAAGTCCTCCCATGTTGGCCTGTACTTCTGAGAAGTAGATGCCGAACAATAGGGGGCCAAGGACCGAGCCCTGTGGGACACCACTTGTGACCGGCTTGGAGTCTGACATAGCGCCAGCAACTCTAACCCTGTGGGTTCTGTCCTTAAGCCAGTTTGCAACCCATCTTGTGACATATGGGTTTACATTTAAGCTGGTAGTTTTTCTACAATACCCGAGTGGGGTATTGTGTCGAAAGCCTTTGCAAGGTCAAGGTAGGCTGTATGGACTGCCTTTCCTCATCAATGGCCTTGGTGACTGTTTCGAAGAAGTCGACCAAGTTCAAAAGGCATGATCTTCCCTTGACAAAGCCAAACTGGGTCGGGTCCAATGTCTGCAAGTCCCCTATATCTTTGTTTATGAGCTCCATTATGATTCTCTCCATAGCTTTGCAGACTAGACTTGTTAAGCTTATGGGGCGGTAATTACCAGGGTCTGTAGAGGCGCCGCCTTTGTGGAGTGGGACCACAGTTGCCATACGCCACTCCTTGGGCATGTATCCTGTGGTAAGGCTGAGATTAAACAGCTGCCTTATGTGCGGGTTTAATTCCTCATTTAGCTTGTGTAGCACACTGCCGGGAACACCATCCGGTCCCATTGATGCTGTATTTTTAGCTTTAGAGAGAGCAGCTTTCACCTGCGCATTTGAGATGTCTGGGAGGCTACACTCGGCTGGGATAGTTATCTCTCCTTTAGGGGAGGGGGGTGAAGTTTGCACTGAACCTGTCTGCCAGTATGTTGGCAATGTCTGTGGGTTCAGTGATTTTTGTATCATTTTGGACTAATTCTGAGCATATCTGGGAGTTTCCACCCAGGTTCCTAACATAGCTGAAAAAGGCCTTATGATTGTCCTTTGAATCCATGGCAATTTTTCTCTCAAAATTGGCCTTAGTTGATTTTATGAGTGCTCGTATTTTTTTACTAATAATGATCAGGGGTGACTTCCCTTTTATGGATTTTGTTCTATCATGTAATAGCTTTCTCCTCTTATTGTAAAGTTTGTTAATGGCTGGGGTCCACCAGACTGGACGTTTGCCCTTTGTGGAAAGTCTTGGTTTTATTTGGGATTGTCTGATCCATGCAGTCCTGGAGGTGTTCATAGAAGGCATTTGTAAGGGCTTCCGCAGCTTGGGTTGTGGTTTCCACTGACTCAGGGGCCTTGAAGGATACCATACCAGTTTGAGTAGTGTGAAGTTTGCTTTAGAGAAGTTCTTCACTGTGGTCTTTTTTGTTTGGGGTGGGGGCGGGATGTGGATTTCCAGTGAGATTAGTTTATGATCAGATCTCACCAATGAGGGATATACTTCCGGTGTGGAGCATTTTGTCCCCATGTTTGTGACAATGAGATCTAGTAAATTTTCTCCTCTCATGGGAACAGTGACTAGCTGTTCCATGGCATTTGAATTTATGAACTCCAGGAACCGTTGGGCTAGAAAGTTAGGGCTTGAGTAATGTTCCCAGTCTATATTCGGGTAGTTGAAGTCACCCAATATGATGGTGTTTGGAGATACATTTATACCCTCCAGTGTCTTCAGGAAGGCTGTGTGGGGTTCCTGAGTTTGAGAGGGTGGCCTGTAGCATGCTACAATTTGTAGAGCAGTTTTGTCTATGGTTAGTTGCACCTGGATGGTTTCCGAGCTTCGCGTTGCCACCAACCTGGAGGTGTGGGTATCCTTTATGAATATGGATACACCCCTCCTTTTGTGGTGTGATCCGGGTTTTGGGGCGGAACGCATGATATGAGGTAAAACCTAATAGTGCCGGGTGCTCTCAGGAGCCTTGAACCAGGTTTCAGTTACAGCACAGACATCGATGTTCTCCATACTGAGAAGGGCCTCGAGTCGTGCATTTTGAGATTTAGACTTCTGGCATTGAGCAGCATTACCCTCAGTTTCTTCCCATTTTTGTTTTCTAGGGTGGTAGGTTTAGAATTTGAGCCTTGCCTAAAAAGGCACTATGGGGTGGCAAGAGCCTTAGCCAATATCCGAATCCCAGGGTGACAGGTGCAAGCCGTCCCTTGAAGCAGCGTGGCTTGTCAAGCATGTCATCCCAGGCAGACAGACACTGGATCCCCTTTGAATGACACCAGACATTAAGCCAATTGTTAAAGCTGATCATCTTGCCTCTATATTGTGGCATCATTCTTGGTGAAGGAAGGATACTGCTCAGGGTCAGGGTCATACCTGCCTGGGCTACATAATCAGAGAGCTCCTCTATGTCTCTTTTCATGTAGTCCAGGGAGGTACGTCTCAGGTCGTTCACACCAGCATGGACAATGACTGTGTCATATTTGTACTTGCCGTGGAGTGACCCGAGTGCTTGTGTTATGTGGCGGATTCTAGTGCCCGATAGGCAGCTTACTGTGACCCTCTCCTTGTTCAGCCTGGTGAGTGGGATGTCAGTGTGTCTGACTATGGAGTCACCTATGACAAGTATGTTTGGTGTTGTATTTGGCCTTAAGGGCTGTGACTGCTTTGCACACTGCTTTTGTGGTTTATGTGTTGCTTGTGGGGTGTCTTGAGGTAGCAGTTGTTTGGGTGTCTGCTTTGGAGGCCTCTGCTGTTTAGGTAAATTTTTACTCAGAGCCTCCGAGTATGTCTTTGTGTGTTTATGTGTTTGATTCAGTGGAGTGGTAGCATTATGTGAGGCTGGTTTTGTGGTGTGTGTAGTTGCCTTCTCCTCCTGTCTGGTCTTGCCAGTCCTGAGTTGAGAGAGCTCAGCCTCCAGTTTGGCTAAATAGCTGCATCTCTCGCAAGTAATTGTGTTATGTGGGAGGAGGAGAGGGTTGTCTGTGTACATGAGGCAGTTACAACATTGCCTCAAGATTCCCAGATTCACCAGCTGGACGGAGAGGAGATTGACAACTGACCTTTGGACATGCTAGAATAATATTGGGAAATCCTTAATTGAAAACAAGGGCCAGTGGGGAGTGAGGGTGTAGTGCTTTTAATTTTTAGTGCTGACTTATATAATTGCTTTAATGAGCAAGTGCCAGGTAACTTGAGTGCAATGTGTTACAAGTAACTAAATGCAAAAACGACAAACAGTAACTTTCTTTCAAGTGAAACAAGGAAATAAGTACAGTAAGTAATGCAGATATCAGTTTTATTAAATTTATTATTTAATAATAAAATTATTTTTATTAAACCCTGTACTGCTCCTACCCATCTCCCAGTACTTCATAAGGGCTCAAAATGAAAACGCCATGGAAGGGTCTATCCTACCTTGTATTATGGTTGTATTTTACTTGCTTTTTTCCCTTTCAATTGGCTCCTAAACCTGCTGATAGTCTTTCTTCATCTAATGCATTAGTCAATGTCCTGGATATAGCCCTCCCTTTCCCCCTATTACCTCATATCCTACCTTAGTCTATATCTGCCTCCTAGAGCCTTGGGTGCCATTTTTAAATCTAGTTCAATACCTTTCTAGCCTCCCTCCTCCCTTTAGCATTTAGGTTACTGTGCTCAACAGTAAATCAGGTATAGTTTGCCAATATCTGCTTGTATTCTGTTGAAACAGTGTTTAAGTGAATGTTACAATATCATCATTGTGGTTAAGCTGTTAAAATTAACTCTAAGCTGAACTTGATTACTTACTACTAGTGTATGCTCTCTGTACACGTGTTCTCTCGCACGCAAGAAAAAGCACTAGGCACTGTTCTCAATATTATTCTGCTGGGGTCATAAAATTAACTAAGTTACTTTCATGCTAAATGTTATATGCTTTACAACATTGCTCACTCACAAAAAACAGCACTAAGCACTGTTCTCTGAATTATTCTGCTACAAGATATAATGTTCACTAAGCCACTATCATGCTAAATGTTGTATGGTTTACTATATGATTCTCTTGCATGAAACAGTGCTAAGCACTGTTCTCAGCTTTATTCCACTGAAGCTATATGGTTCACTAAGCTACTTTTATGCTAAATGATGTGTGAGTTAAAGTGAATTAATATCCAACTATAAGAACTGAATTGCCATCATTTAAGGAGTCTCTAGCAAAGACGTTTTAGCAAGGTAAGAGAGACAATATTGTGCATTTTTACTGAACTGTGTTTTTTTACTGCTTAGGTTAGTTATCTCTTATTATGTTTAACTCAATAGCATTGAATGTTGCTACAATCACAACTGTAGCTCCACGTAACCTTATTTGTTTTTTAGACTGCCCTTTTTCCTTCTAGAATTCTATCCTGTAAATCTGTATTTTCTACCTTAATTAAAATGCAGAGTATCCAGTCCTACAGCTATATACTGAGATCTCCTTCCGCAGAAAACGGCAACAGAATATTGCTGCAAACAATCTGAAACAAAGTATGTTAGATGTTTCTGTAAATTCCAAACCTGTTACAATTTATTAAACTGTCCTATTATTTAGACAGTGTACCTAGGAAACCCTGTTGAGCACTGTACCTTAAATGACTAGCTGAACAATTCCCCTCTCTCCCAGCATTTTCCCTTCTCTGCCAACTATTGAAACCCTATGCAGAACACTTAATTATTTTTATTAAACCCTGTACTACTCCTACCCATCTCCCAGTACTCCATAAGGGCTCAAAATGAAAATGCTACTGAAGGGTCTATCCTACTTGTATTATGGTTGTATTTAATAGCTTTTTTTCCTTTAAATTAGGTCTTAAGCCTACTGATAGTCTTCTTTCATCTATTGCCCATTTCACTCCCCTCCCTGCCCCCAATTTCTACCCGCCCCCAGTGGTCCTACCTTTATTACTAATAGTAACCACTCCTATCTTTCAAACAACCTATAACATCACTACACCTATACTACCTTCTACAACTTCTCACTACTATCCCTCCTACTCAGCTAATATGTGCAAACACACCATACCTATACTCACTGCATGCACAGTCCTTGCATACATCACATCTTACCAAACCTCCACCATTCCCACACTCAACCACTACCACTGTACCACTACACACACCACATTCATATCCTACCCCTGCTCTACTACTCTCCCATCAGGTCAACAACCTTCCCTGTACACCCTCTACATAGACTACAGACCACAATACCTAAACTAAAATCAACCCCACAACCTAGCATAACAACCCTACCACCATACCTATTACTCACAGAACACAATCAAAAAACTTCCCTTATAAGCAAGCATACCCAGAAATTGATAAAACTAATAATCTCATCCACATCTAACCTAGCACTCAGTAGAGACATCCATCCCAATCCTGGCCCCTCAATCTGTAACCCCTTCCCTCATAATAAGATTACAAACCACATCTTCTCCCAAATCACAGCCAATAGAAAGCCAACCGACCTCCTTCTGATAAGCCTGAATATTAGAAGTATATGCAACAAGGTGCATGAACTCCATGTCACCATAGACTTCCACTCCCCTGATGTAGTGATCCTTACAGAAACATGGTTAAAACCACACATTACTAATGAGCAAATCTTCCCTACCAGTTACAGTATACTACGAGTAGACTGACTAAACAAAAAAGGAGGTGGTATCGCTATAATATTTAAACAGCATCTAGACCTCCAGATCTTAAAGTTAGCAGCTCTCCAAATAGGTAAGGAAGAAATAATATATACCAACCTTAAAATAAACCAAAATAAAACCCTAAACATAATAGGTTGCTACTTCCCACCTGGCCAAAACATCCCTCCACTAGAAAACCTCCTCAGCTGGACTATCCATTGCACCTCTATGCTAACCCTCTCTGCAACTGCAAAGACCCCCCTTGAAGACTCACTACTCCATATATGTGACCCGCTGTATGCCTCCATTGCATACACTATATTCTCACCTGATATACTTACCTGATATGTACTTTTTTTGTAAATATTGCAATTAGGGGTTCTACTCCTGAGTATCTTATTGTTTGAGTATCTTATTGTTTTACAAAATTGTTCTTGTACTTCTTTATTTCTCTTACCTTGTATACCAGTATTTTATTGTTATCTAAACCATGTATGTTCTCTGTTAACTTCCTTGGAGCTTTTTACCCCAGAACTCCACTGACAATGGAAACTTTGTGTCCAGCTGGATTTATCCTGGTAAAATAATGTTAAAATAAATAAATAAATAATAAAATCTACCCCAAGAAACTGTAATTCTAGGAGACTTCAACACTGACTAGCAATCCTGTTCTAGCAACCACCCAACCCATTATGTAAACCTTCATGGCTTCACCCAACTAGTCCAGTCATCTACTAGGATAAATAAAAGCTCCAACAAACACACTACCCTTGATTGGATACTAGTCAATAAGAGCCCCCAGTCATATATAGTGGGCTGCCTATCTGACAGCCTCAGTAATCATTCCCCAACTTTTCTACTCAGAAAACACCTATATAAAGCAAAACCCATCATCTACCATCAAATACGCAAAAAAACTAACTTCAACCCTCTCTCATTCAGCTCATCCCTAAAGGACTGTAACTGGCAACCTCTAAAATACCTCAAACTAGATGACGCAGTTGACAACTTTAAAAAACATTCCCAAGCATCCTTAATTACCAAGCCCCCATAAGACATTCCCAAACTAGAGCCCAAACATCCCCATGGCTACAAAAAAACACTGTGTCTGAAATGGCAAACAGGGATAAAGCCTGGGTCAACTGGCGCAAAACCAAAAACCCCTCTACTAGACAAAAATTACTAGAACTACGCAATACAGCCAAAAAGCTAATAAAACAGGACAAAATCCAATACTACCATTCTGCCCTTACCTCCTCCCAACATAACCCCAAACAATTCTGGTCCTCAAAAAACTCCATCCTCCACCCAGGTAAAGTAAGTACACCCACTCCTAATGTAACTCACTCCTCCAAAAATATTACTACCTCTTAAAACAATCACTTCACAAACCATACTATCACTAGCTAGACAACACAACCCCCCCCCATAAACCCACGCCATCAACTACAACTAACAATCTCCCCACTAGCTTCTCTTTCTCTCCTGTTCCTACTTCCAAAATAAAACAACTGTTAACTAAACTTAAACCCACCAGATTAGCAGCAGACAACCTCCCAAGTGAGAACATTCAACTTGCAGTTGATGCTCTAGCCTACCCCGTATCACTCTTGGTTAACAGCTCTCTGTCAGAAAGGTATGTTCCCACACTATGGAAAGTCTCGCACTTAATTCCCCTACACAAAGGAGGCCCCTCCACAGATCTAACCAATTACCACCCCATAGCTATTCTCTCGCCACTCTCCAAAATACTAGAGAGATGCATCCATTCTCAAGTCTCAGATCACCTCCTTGCTAACAACCTCCTCTCCAACACACAACATGGTTTCTGGCCTAACCATAGTACCACCACTGCCTTACTCTCTTTCTCTAACACTATCTTACAAAATAAAAATGCAGGTTATCTCTCCTCAGCTACCTTCCTAGACCTTTCTAAAGCTTTCGACATGGTCCCACACAAACAACTCATCTCTCTCTTCTCAATAACCTATCCTTCAATCAACCAGTCATCATCTGGTTTCAGAGTTACCTATCTGACTGCCAACAAGCAGTTGTATGGCAGAACGACCTATACCCCCAACTACCAGTCTCCATAGGGGTTTCCCAAGAGTCCATCTTGGGACCCCTACTCTTCTCTATTTTCACCAATAATCTAGCCTCAGCCACTACACATGGCACACTCATACAATATGCAGATGACTCAACCATCATCTGCACAGCCCACTCCCTAGCCAAACTGCAAAAAGTCGCACAGGAAGCATTTTCCTCTGTAGAAACTTGGCTATCCAATGCCTAACTAATACTCAACTCAAATAAAACAAAATTACTAATCTTCCAACCCACTAAACTTACCCTAGACAGCTCTCACTTTAACATCACAGCAAAAGACAACACCACCATCCATCCTACAGAACACACCAAATTACTAGGAGTAGAAATAGACAATAAACTGAACTTTGACATTCACATTTCCATGACCATTAAAAAAGGGGCATTATATAGAAATCAGCAACTACTTACCAAAGCAGCAAAGATTTCAGTAGCAAATTCTCAACTTATCTCTACCCTACTTTATATTTACTAACCTAAGACAATGCGACCTAAATAAGCTCAAAACAACAAAATCACCAAATTCACCACAGGGGCTTCCTACCATACTCACCACTGTCTCTCACTGGCAGAAATGGGCTGGCTAGAGCTTCCCCACCTCCTTCAATGGTACCAACTTGCACTAACCCACAAACTAATAAACCAACCACTAAAAGTCCCATCTCTCCAGAATCTACTCCAACCCTACCTAACCATGAGACCACTAAGATCCAGCCACAAAAACCTCCTATAGGTCAAAAGAGCCAATAACTCTGCTGGAAAAGCATTATTCTCCTGCACTATAGCCAAATTATAGAACTCCCTCCCACCCTCAATTACCTCTGTAACTTCTTGCACCCACTTCAAATCCTCACTAAAATCACACTTAAAAACTTGCAGGATATGCCCTTGCAACCCCCTCCCTTTAGTGCCATGCACTCCACCCACCCACTACCTCTATCTGCCCTCTATCAATGACCTACTCTTAGCAAGCTTGGCTACTCATGTTCCCAGCTACCTACCACATAGTACTAACTTCTTGTAGCAACAACTGCTAATGGCTGCTATGTACCTCATAAACAGATTGTATCAATTGTCCACTGATGAATCTCAACTACATTTGTAACCATGTTTAGCATCTGTCACCATGTTTTAAAATTTTACTATGTTCTATAGTTGTTTTACATCTATGTTTTATTCTTGTATTATGTCCTCAGCTGGATTAATGTCTATATTTTTAAATGCTATGTTTCTTAACTGTATAATGTAAGTAATACTTACTGTGGAGCTTTTCTCCCGGGGCCTCCGCTGAAAATGGACCTGCGTCCAGTCGGACTCTCCCGGTCAGCAAATGTAAATAAAATAAAATAAATACTAAACATAATAATCTACATAAACTGTAGCCCAATAACAGCCATTGTACACAAACCCAAGCAGTTGCTATAATATCACTGCTTTAAAAAAGAAACTAAAAGACTTGAGGAGACATCCCTGACAGTAAAAAAGTTACCCATGAAGTCAGTAAATGAGCAAAAGCAGCTTCTGATCCACAAATATAGTAAAAAAGAAGTAAGGCACATGAAATTCGCAACAAACACAGCACATTTACTGCTGCAGGATAAAAGCACTAGCAGGTACTAAAAAACAACCTGAAAAAGAACACAATATAAGCTGTAAAAAACACCACAACAGCAGCATTCCTGTTAATAAGAATGCTACAAAAAATTATAATAAATATAGCGCTCATAAAAACAGAGCATGTAATAATAAAATAAACTAACATTAACTAAACATCTGAGAAGTGTAAATCAACATAATGAAATGAAAAATGGAACTAACTTTTGTGTAGTAAAGTAGAAGAATACACAGCACAGAAAAAAATAAAAAGAGAATAACAGAAACAGAATGCTATGCAAAAATAATAAAGCTGGTATCAACATTAAAGTACACATGGCATAATCTGGTCACTTTGGTAACCCACCATTCCCCACATCCTAGTATGTTTACTGATAAAAAAAAAAAACTTTTAACTAGCCAGTTGGAGAATGGCATACCTGGCAATACATATCCAACATTACACTAAAGTGAAATTAAACCTGCTAAAAAGCATAACTAAACTATGAAAAATGAACCTTCTGCTAATTCCCCGAGTACTCCCTAAACATAACCCCCCTCCTCCCTAACCCTAAATTTCTACAGACTCTCAATCGCTCTTTAAACCTAAATTTCTCTCCCCTTCCTACCCTTAACCTTCTGCTATCCCCAATCACTCATTAAATCTAAAATCCTCCTCCTCGCCAACCCTAATCTCCCATATGCTCTCTGATCATAAAGTCCACATCCCTGTTTCTCTTCCCCACGTACCTTTTCAACATCAAGGACTTGATTGTATATGACCAGTGGTGCAGTTGCATATGTGAACTCACATTTGAGTTTGAGCACTTGTTCAGGCAGCCAGTCATTTTGGTTTACAGCCATTCAAATCTCTAGCTGTGATTCAATGGAATTCAAACAGGTTCGGCTTGAGTGGCTGTAATACTACCATGGATTTTTTTTAATCTCCATTTTTCTCACTTTTCTATGCTAATTTTATATTTCCATGAGACATTTCTTTCCAGTTTGTTGTTGAAGGTGTTTTACGATTTCTAATTATTTATCTGACATTATCTGTACCTATCTGTGGAGAATAGCTATCTTACATTTATAATAGAGCACAGATCGCTTTGCAATTATGCCTCAAAATCAAGGAATAGACAGGCTTGTTGAAAGTCTTTCTGATTTTTGAAAAGGTATTTAGCAAGCTTTTATTAGACACGCCTTATCACTGTTAATCTCTGGAATCATTCGACCACAGAAGAGCAGGGAGAAGCAAAATAGGCTTAAAACCTATTAAGCACTTCAGTCTTTTTCTTGGAAGGCTTTTCGAAGTGTTTAACTGGCTTTAAATCTATTTGCATTTCCATCACTTTTTGTGGTGGCTGCTCTCTGTTTGGCAAAATGTAAGCTTATTATAACTTCTAAAGCTGTTATACACTTTTTTCTAACTGCTGTAGTACATGGGAGAGTGCAAATTTGTGTGCACTACAAAGAATCATGATCATGTCTCTCTGATCATAATTCAGCTTGTCTTTTTAATGTGGGTGTCAAGGTTCACCTGTTAAGCTTCTCACTGAAGGTGACTTTTTTAACATCCATGTCTCAGTCATAAATCAAGCTGGCTATGATTGTAGACTTGGTCATAATCCTACATACTATTTAAATGTATAAATTATTTATTTACGTGTTTTACGAGTTCTGACTTATATTTTACAATAAGGACTGCACATGTAGGCTGTTGTACTCTGTCTCCAACTTCATCAGTATGCTCATCTCCTCCTTAAACATTCACCTTTCTGTAAAGCTTGCACCAACTTTTTTTGGTATATCAACCCCTCTCCCACCTCTGCCCGTCTTTATTTTGCAACATTTCCATGAGGAGGCACTTTTTCTTTTTTACCTTGTTGTTACTCAAATGCACATATCTTTTTTCATAATCAGTCTTGGAAGTCCAGAAGCATTAGGGGGCATCTTTCTTTCAGACTTGACAGCCATGCTCAGATATTGCTAATCACACAGACAATCATGGTGATCTGACTTTATTATATTTCTACTTCTCTGAGAGAATTATTTGATCTTGCAATATGCTTAATACACATTTTGCATTGCATTAGAAACTATCAATATACATATGTCTTTATGAACATATAAACAATGACTTTACAGGCATGAACATTTCAAAACAGTTCTGATCAACAGATACAAATTTTGTGAGATATCTTATATAAAAACAGCTTTGAAAGCATTTTACATAGACTTTTCCATGTGCGTATCATTGCTACCGTACTTTTGCATATTTGCTACTATACAGGAATACTTAAGAAATAATGGATTATGTTACATTAAAGTTTCTAGAGCAACTATTTTCAAAAGACAGTCATTTGGCTACTGATCTCCCACTGGAATGGTCAATAATCTTGGCACCTCACTAGAAGACTTACCACGTGTCATCTTGAGGTAGTCCATACAGGCTGACAACCTGCAAAAGGAAACTATTTGGATTGTAGATAGAAACATTTGACATATCAAGATGAGACTGTCATGTCTGACATGTCTGTGTTCAGTAACTTACATTCAGTTTTGGTTAATCATTGGAGGACTTCTTTCAGGTGCATTCCTACTGTTCATCATTTGTCAATGTCTCTTTTGGATAAATGATGACTAGACCTGAGGTTCATTTCCATCTTCTTAGATTTTAAATTTCTCATCTTATATGTTTTTTTTGGACAATGGCAACTACTGCTTTGGATTTGCAAGCTGCTTTCTTGGCAGGGACTTTGGTCTCCTGGGCTCGAACATGTATCCCCTCAGTTCAAGCAGATGTCCCTCTGGTTTATACATCTTAGGTAAAGCCTAGATTTGCTTCTTGTTTCACTTAAATGGAAGTGCCATCATTTGTTTGCATGACATACGGCACTATTTCAGCACACCCTTTTCACTGTTTTACTTTTCAGTTATTATCTTTCTTCTGTGTCCAAGATAAGGTGAACTGCTTGGCCTGCTCCTCCCAAAACAGGTGGTTGACAAACACAATGCCATCTGTCATATAAGTATTTTTATGCAGATTTTCCCTTTTGGTAATTTTTTTCTTGACTGTTTTATATAGACTTGTCTTTGTTTGCAATCTTGATTCAAGTGCAGGAGTATTTCTTTGGATTTGTCAGTCTAATATTAGCTGTACTAAACTCATACCATTTGTACTGTGTGGTGTTGCTCTATAAAACATTAAGGCAGCATGTCACTAAAACGTATCTTTACTGTTTGCACTGGTCACTATGCAGACCACTGTACTGAGACCATTGAGGACTTGATGTAGTATGGACAGATCCATACCTTCCAGTGACGTTTTGGAATTATTTTGGAATTAATCGGTATGTGACATGTACGTGGTATTGGTGGGATATAAATCTCATTCTTCTGCTAAGTTATTAAACATATAGGTGATATTGGTGGGATTTCACCACCATCTATGCCACCATTCATCCTAATATGTATTACTTACATGGGAGTATGTATGTCCATGCATGTTCCTGTATGCAAAGCAGGTCTATATTCATAGTACACTAGTCAAAAACTGATTTTGGTTTGTGTATTTTCAACTAGTTGGTCATTGACTAGTGCACTATTGATATATTTGACATAATCCGCATTTTAAATCAGATAGTGGCTATAATGTGTCTTTCTTGGTAAAAACTTTGTTGGTGATATGACCTTGGATATCCCTGTCTCTCTTCAAACTCAGATAATAGTAATCCAAACGAAAACCTCAGGACACACCACGAGAAGTAAGAGCACAATCTTCTTTTATTCAATGATCAGCATAAAAAACATAAAAATAAAAGGATAAGCGCTTTCGCGTGCACATGGCACGCTTCTTCAGATCACAATTAAACTAAAAAGTTTCTCTGTTCAAATAGTGATCTACATCCAATAGCAGCTTTCTAACAATTAAGAAGTAAAACTCAATCATTCCCCAATGAAGCATACAATTAAATAAAGGTGTGGCTGCTGTTCGTATTCCAGAAGACATTGAGATATACAAAGCCTTATAATTCATTAAGTGCATCATTAAAAACAAACAGTTGTTCAACGCATTCAACATCTAGTTTGTAAACCTTAATATTCTAAAAACTCCTGATTGTTATTGTTACTAAAAAACGTAAAAAATAATAATAAATATGTTGTGAGCGAGTTACCTTAAAGTTATCACTGCTCTAAGTCAGGAAGAATATTCTATTCATAGTTCCTGATTTGTTAGGTGACCGATGATAGAAAACTTCCATTACCTTCCTTCCAAAGCTTTGCTCTAAGGTCATGCTGAATACAGGCTGATAAACCATAACAGCATTGTCCCTCCGTAACAACCCGAACATATAAATCCAAATTGCATTGTCAAAGGACAGGTAGTTGTTCATTTAACAAAAATCTAGTGCCAAAGATATTGGTGTTCAAAAGCATCTATGATTGGATATAATAAAATAAAATAAAAACTATTCCCCTTAGAAACAAGCACTGTATTGAGACAGCAATAGTATGCTGCAGATGGTATTTTTCTTATTTAGAATATAATGTCAAAGAGAGCTCGGATAAGCTACGTCTCAAAACGTTGCTCTACGTCCGTGCTTAGTGCAACTATTAAAACTTTCAAACAATATCACTCGATGCTCCTCTTTTTACTTGTTGAGTATTTTATACATAATTAAATAATAGTGAGTGCCCTCTACTACTATTTGCAATGATTTTAATAATGCTAAAAGAACAACAGCAGGTTCTAGCGGAAGTCCACGTCAATTCAGAACTGTGTATCCACAGTATGAAGACTTGCATTCGTTCAAGTATATATTCATATTAAATACCTAAACCTTCTCTCTCTTAGGTTAAAAGTCAATCTCTTGAACAACATAGGCCAAAAAACATATTAAATGGTGTTAAACTGAAACAAGATTAAATTTGATCTCTACTGCTCTGAAAATCAAATGTCTAAATATATTATACATGTATATTCCTATTATACTACAAGCATCCCATGGAATATAGCAGTATGCATCCTAGGCATGTGTTTACAGGAATAGTGAAGGGGCAATTTACCAGGCTCACCAGGATCATTCAAGATCCAATGAAACTTGAGAAAGAAGCAGACAACATGGAGAATATTTTTCTTGCCAGGGGTTACAACAGGGAGTTAGTTAAGGATTCTAGGCTCAGTATTATCCCTTCGAGTAGAGTAGTGAGTAATAAGGAAGAAGAGAATAGTGCCAATGGACAAGCTTCTGAACAAACATCTACACAGAAAGATATGTGCCCTGTTACTAATAAATTGAATGCAGTACCATACTATAGTCGGGGGTGTTATGATAGAAACAGAGTGGCTTATGTTATGAAATACTCAAATGATAATGAGCAGATTAGGAAGGTTATAGTTAAGAACTGGAATATATTAACAGTCTCAGAAGAAATTAGAACCCTTGTTGGCACTAAACCCTTGTTCATATTTCGAACATGTAACAATCTCAAAGAAATATTTGCTAGAAATTTTGCTAATGTAGTTACACACACTGACTCCTTAACCCCAGGAACGTTTCCATGTGGATCTTGCAACATGTGTAAATATATTACAGATGAGCAGTTCTATACCCATGTACAGAAAGTCTTTGTATTTAAACCAACGAAGCACTATGATTGTAATAGTAATAACCTGATATATATGGCTAATTGTACTGTCTGTTCTGCTTTCTATGTTGGTTTAACAACCAGAAGACTAAAAGACTGTATATACAACCACACGTATGACATACGCAAATCCAAAGATACCAATGCTTTTGCTAGGCATATTCAGCAATATCCTAACCATGATTTTAGGTTCAGGGTTTTACAGACTTTACAGAAGAGTAACAGAATGGGTGACAATACCAACCATTTAGCCAAACTAGAACTGAAATGGATCTTTAAAACAGGAGCACATAGAGATCCAGGTATTAATAATTATATTTCTCTGAAGCCCATATTGAAGCAATAGAACATATTTATTAGAAAAAATGATTATTTTAAATATATTTCGTCTATTTGATTGGTCTGTTAAAAAGTTAATATTAGAACTATAAAAAAGTTATTAACTGAGAAATTACTTTCTTGGCTATCTAGGTACCTTGTTAACAGCCTGGGTTTATTAGGTACAGATTTAGAATAAATATAAGTCACGTTCTTAGACAAGTGCTTCTGTATTAGGACAGGCTTGAAGTGCCAAGTACCTGTTTCATACAGGCCAGACAGTTGAACCTCTTATGTCCCTATATAAATTAAATAATTCAAACAGAGTATTTGAGGATACTTAGGTTATGAGTTTATTTATGAATATGATAAAACTCCAACTAAATGTATGAGTTACATAAGCTGGTTGTTTAGTGTATGTTCTTACAATAAACAGACCGAGTGCTCTTTAGCATAGAGAAATTTTTGCAACCCAGAAATATGAAACATCTATTTGGGAAATTAATAATTAGTTAATATATTGCACTTATTAGCACTGTAATCTAATAATTTCAAATTAGTTCATATCTTGAACGCTTTAGCTCTTTGGCATCTTTAGTTTTTTATGTTGAGAGAGGTTTAGTGAGACAACAGTGTTCGGTTGAGAATAATTAATTGTATTTTTTTAATGAACAGTATAAACAAACTATGATCTGTATGATTTTTGAGAAATTAAGTAATAGGTAATTTTGACATAGTTCTAATTTCCAATATTAGTTCAATTTTATGATAACATTTATATTGGGAAATATGGGATGCTTGTAGTATAATAGGAATATACATGTATAATATATTTAGACATTTGATTTTCAGAGCAGTAGAGATCAAATTTAATCTTGTTTCAGTTTAACACCATTTAATATGTTTTTTGGCCTATGTTGTTCAAGAGATTGACTTTTAACCTAAGAGAGAGAAGGTTTAGGTATTTAATATGAATATATACTTGAACGAATGCAAGTCTTCATACTGTGGATACACAGTTCTGAATTGACGCGGACTTCCGCTAGAACCTGCTGTTGTTCTTTTAGCATTATTAAAATCATTGCAAATAGTAGTAGAGGGCACTCACTATTATTTAATTATGTATAAGATACTCAACAAGTAAAAAGAGGAGCATCGAGTGATATTGTTTGAAAGTTTTAATAGTTGCACTAAGCACGGACGTAGAGCAACGTTTTGAGACGTAGCTTATCCGAGCTCTCTTTGACATTATATTCTAAATAAGAAAAATACCATCTGCAGCATACTATTGCTGTCTCAATACAGTGCTTGTTTCTAAGGGGAATAGTTTTTATTTTATTTTATTATATCCAATCATAGATGCTTTTGAACACCAATATCTTTGGCACTAGATTTTTGTTAAATGAACAACTAGCTGTCCTTTGACAATGCAATTTGGATTTATATGTTCGGGTTGTTACGGAGGGACAATGCTGTTATGGTTTATCAGCCTGTATTCAGCATGACCTTAGAGCAAAGCTTTGGAAGGAAGGTAATGGAAGTTTTCTATCATCGGTCACCTAACAAATCAGGAACTATGAATAGAATATTCTTCCTGACTTAGAGCAGTGATAACTTTAAGGTAACTCGCTCACAACATATTTATTATTATTTTTTACGTTTTTTAGTAACAATAACAATCAGGAGTTTTTAGAATATTAAGGTTTACAAACTAGATGTTGAATGCGTTGAACAACTGTTTGTTTTTAATGATGCACTTAATGAATTATAAGGCTTTGTATATCTCAATGTCTTCTGGAATACGAACAGCAGCCACACCTTTATTTAATTGTATGCTTCATTGGGGAATGATTGAGTTTTACTTCTTAATTGTTAGAAAGCTGCTATTGGATGTAGATCACTATTTGAACAGAGAAACTTTTTAGTTTAATTGTGATCTGAAGAAGCGTGCCATGTGCACGCGAAAGCGCTTATCCTTTTATTTTTATGTTTTTTATGCTGATCATTGAATAAAAGAAGATTGTGCTCTTACTTCTCGTGGTGTGTCCTGAGGTTTTCGTTTGGATTATTGACATTGTTTTGCCCTGGGACACTTTGGAGAACGGTGATATTTTTATTCAGTTGGTCAGATAATAGTAAGCAAAAGTTTTTATAAGAACTTGTATTTCACTTAGTATTAGTATAATTATATACAGTTCCATGACCCCAAACAGCCTCAAATCTCATATCAGTTTCTTATCTCAATTCATTTAAGTCTAAGCCCTTTACCAATAGAACATCTTTAGGATGTATCATTGTCTCCCATGACACAAACTTGAAAAGAATTTCATCCACAAATTCCTTATGGCAAAAATATAACTCATTCTGAATCTGAAGCACTGCTTCCAACGTTCTAGCACTCCTGATAGCATCTGCATAGACCTCCCACTTTTTCTCTGGTATCTTAGTCCTCCAAATACTAAAGATGAAACTGATGACTTCCTCACACTTGACAATCTCTGCCTCTGCTATTCAATGTCTCTCTCTTCAGGGAGTAAGTCTGGTAGCTGAATCTGTTTCAGGGTTAGAAACCTCACTTGCAACTCTCCTCACAGTAGAAGACAGGAAGGCAGTAGACTGATGAAACCTTAGTTTGGTTTGTGCTAAAATATCACCCAAACCATTCTTCTCTTCCTCCTGTATTTACTCAGCAGCTCACTCCATCTTATACAACCTCTTTAACCATCTGCCAAGTTTCACCAGTGCAAGAAGTTCCCTAGCCATATTGGTTAAGGGAATTTTCCACAATGCACTGGACAAATCTCCCTTGGTTGGTATGAATATTGCTTCATTTCTCTCTTCAAAATAGTCCAAAGGATACTAGGTCTAGCATGGTAAACAAAACTAAATAAAATGATGCTGCCTCTGTTAGAGTTAGCTATGTGACCTTGTAGTATGGAAGGATGTTTTTTGGCAATGTTGTTTCTTTGACAAAAATTTGCTTGTAACTTATTTTAATGTGCAGAAGCTGATGAAACTGCAGCAACTCTAGGAATTTGCAACCTGAAAGTCTATGACTCAGTAGCAAAGTCCAAGATGAGTAGCATCCCCTCAGTGTTGCCTTTTTCAATAGGCATTCAGCTACTGAGATTTTACTTTCACTGTGGACTAGAAGATTTAGACCACATTAATTTGTGACCTCATCAGATAAAGTGCTCAGTTAAGGTCTTCATGTGCCTTGAGTTATAACTTAGCATGGGCCTTGTATAAATAGTATATGCTGGAATACACAGACTGCAGAATGGGCTATAGGTTTTCTGGTATAATCAGTCTTAAAATCCTTTGTTTTACATAGCATGCTGAGCACTAGATTAATATTTGTAATGACAGACTCAGTTCATTGGTCATACTTGAGCTTCATTTCAGGATGAACACAAAAAGTCTTAAAAATTCACAGTTTAGAAGGAACAATATTAAAAGGAGGATAAACAAATCTGGAGTAGTTATAAATGAGGCTTGTGCTTTTTTTTTAAGGTTGGGTATGTACAGACTGTGATGTCCCCACTTTAGGCCAGTAATCAATGAGCCTGAATCCTCACCACTGACACTGGAGAGGGACATTCATTTGGAATACAAATGGATACACCCAGTATTTCCAGATGCAGACCTCTCT